>NW_028011620.1:0-826 GCF_054177405.1 Leptonychotes weddellii
TCTATTGAATAGTGTATATAAAATCACAATATTTAATGCCTAGAATTTTTCATGATAGTAATGCTAATTCAACAGAAATGGAGAGAAAATATTTAATTGTTAATAACATCATAATATAAGTAAAAGTTTCTACCTGTTATGTTTGGAAGTTACACAGGGGCCAATGATTCAATAGGTAAGTTATTTCAAGAGTTTATTCTGTTGCTATTAAATCATGGCATCTCTTGATGCAGGAGAATTGTTTGGCTATACAGATTGAGAGAAAAAAAAAACACAAACAAAGAAGCAAATAAAAGGAGGATAATTTCAACATTTCTAATAATTATCAAAAATTTAAACTATTCAAATAGTTTAGTTTACTTGACAATTTGTCCTGCCATTTATATCATTTGTTGTATATTTTAACATTATTTGTAGTTTTACCTATTCAGAAAATGAAAGAGGATTTTAAAAACTTATTTATAAATTACTATGCATTTTAAAAATTGAATCTGATAACCTCTTTTAACCAATATTTAAACCACTTAAAGTGATTATTGATATTATTAGATTAAAATTTACTCCACATAGCCTAATTGCTATGATTTCTTGGGCAATTATGAAATGAGAATATGGGCACTTAAAAGAGGAAACACCCAATTTGGCATATCACACTTCTATGGTTCTGCACTATCAAAAGCGAGAGTGGAGACTACAGGCCTCAGAAAACCCCGTAATGATAAAAGGACTATATGGGGGTGCCTGGGTGGCTCAGTTGGTTAAGCGACTGCCTTCAGCTCAGGTCATGATCCTGGAGTCCCGGGATCGAGTCCCGCATCGGGCTCCC
>NW_028011621.1:0-826 GCF_054177405.1 Leptonychotes weddellii
TGGTTTCCATGTTACGTGAATTTCTCGGGGAGGGAGAGTGTATTGAATGGATTTGATTTTAATCAGAACTAAGGGATACTTGGAATCAGAATGATATTCAGCATATGGTGCCACAGAAATGAATGTGTTTTCAGTGTTGTTTCTAAGTAAAATCTTTAGTTTACTTAAAGCCACACTACGCACCACCCATGGGGGGCGGGGTTGGGGGGCAAGGAGAGAAGATCTGCTGCAAGAAGCAGCACGCTCTGTGCATCGTGGACGGGAGGCAGCCCCGCGCCGTCGGAGGACACACAGCCTCGATAGGGCACTTGGATGCTGCAGATCAGACGTCGCCACTGAGAAAATCTGTAAGCTGCCCAGAGCCAGTGGGAAGCCCTCTGCTCTCCTCCTGTCGATGCCGTGGCTCTGTGTCGGGACCGTGCTCTCTCCGCGCGGCTTATCCATGTTTGTTCTTGTTGTGCTTCGTTCTTTCTCTCCCTGATCTCTTCTCTGCCTTGCCCATTGCCCAAAAACTCCATTGTGCAAATTGACTCGGAGATGGGGCTTGATAAAACACTGGTGTGTCGCCCTCCCAGCCTCCGCTCAGCGGTGTTATTAGCTCTTGCTGATTATCTGGCTGCGCGAGCCGAAGCTGCCGCCGCATCGGGTTTGCAGGGGTGCAGAGATTAACTGGGGGCTTTCCAGCCGTTTGTCACGCAAATAGCGGTGCCAGTAAACTGAAAAACGATAAATCATTTTTCTCAAGATTGAAACCTTTTATCAGTTGTTTCAGTTTCATTATTCAATCAACGATTAGCAGCCAGCTGTCGTCACTCGGTCAACCCAC
>NW_028011622.1:0-826 GCF_054177405.1 Leptonychotes weddellii
AGGGTCCTGGGATCAAAGCCCACATCAGGCTCCCTGGTCTGCTTCTCCTTCTGCCCCTCCCCCTGCTCATGCTCTCTCTCTCTCTTTCAAATAAATAAATAAATATTTTTTAAAAAATAAGTAAATCAGAAGCCTCTGCCTGAAAGGGTAGCAGAGATAATGGATCATGTTTTGATATGTTTTGGTAAACCTTTTGGGCACTTTTCCCAGAAACTGAGAAGGTGAGTGAATTTCGTGACTGGATAACAGATCCTTTTGTACATGTCATGTTTTCTCATTCTTTGCAACCGCGTGGAAGAAAGACTTAACAGGAGGGGCGAGGGGGCGGAGCAAGAGGGCGGAGGAGTAGGAGACCTACATTTCGTCTGGTCCCAGGGATTCAGCTGGCTAGGGATTAAACCATTCTGAACACCTGTGCACTCAACAGGAGATTGAAGAAAAGAATAGCTGCAACTCTATGATAGAAAAGTGACCACTTTCTGGAAGGTAGGACGTGCGGAGAAGTGAATCCGAGGCGATATTTGGGAGGATAGACGGTGGGGGAGGGGGTATCCGTCGGCCACTTCTGGCAAGTGATAGAGCCGCGGAGCACAAAATCGGAACTTCTAGAAGTCGGCTCCATTGAGGGAAGTCGCTCCAGTGGCTCAGCAGGGGTGGAACCCTCGTGGGACAGTGTGGTCTCAGGACCCTCGGGGTCACAGAAAGACCGGGGGTGCCTGAGTGTGGCAGAGCTCCCAGGTATCGGAGCAGGGAAGCCGGCTGCAGATACAGAGCCGAGGCGCGGGCTCTCAGCTCAGGGTTGCCATAAACCGTGATCCGTGGCACA
>NW_028011623.1:0-826 GCF_054177405.1 Leptonychotes weddellii
GTTTAATTTTATAACGTATTATATATTTATATATGGTGTTTAATTTTATAACGTATTATGATATTTACATATGATTAATTTTATAATATATTATATGATATTTATAATGGTGTTTAATTTTATAATGTATTATATGATATTTATATATGATGTTTAATTTTATTCTCTCCAGAACTTTTACTAGCCTAGGCATCTAAGATGATAGTAAAACATTATAGGATCTCAAACTTCATTTCAACAATGAGTGCTCATTAAAGATACAGAGACTTAGTAATAACAGATATTATGAAGCTTACATCCCTAGTAGTGCAAACAACACAGGTTTATAACTAATTACAAAGTATAATCTTTCAAAGTGTGAAAGTGACTGAATAAGTAATGTACTATGGGAGTGACCTTCTAAACTACAGCTCTATCTATTTCTGTTAAAACAATTATCTGGGGTGCCCGGGTGGCTCAGTCGGTTAAGCATCTCTGCCTTCGGCTCAGGTCATGATCCTGGAGTCCTGGGATCCAGTCCTACATTGGGCTCCCTGCTCAGCAGGGAGTCTGCTTCTCCCACTGCCCTTCACCCTGCTTGTGCTCGCTCTCTCTCTCAAATAAGTAAGTAAAATCTTAAAAAAAACCAATTATCTGGCTACTTTTTAAATAATTTTGACGCCTTCGCAGTTTCCTACTTCATTTTATCTTCTATAGGCTTCCACTTAGTCCCAGAGTGGAATCAAAGCAAGGAGCTTGCTTAATCTAGTGATGCTAGAATGATTCTAAAATCTTTTTTTTTTTTTTTTCCAAAACCATTTTGGATAGGCAGTTCTGACTACTCTAA
>NW_028011624.1:0-826 GCF_054177405.1 Leptonychotes weddellii
GACTGCCCCAAATGGAGGTCAGCAGGTGCTGCATGCTTATAGACGGCACGCCGTGGGGGTCCTTCTCAGACTGCTGGCTCCCCAAGGAGTGGGATGCACACAGCCTGAGCAAAAACAAACAAAACCCCCAAACCAGGCGTTCAGGTGATCTCTTTGTCCCTGAGCCCAGAGGCCTTCCTAGAGAGGGCAGCACGGGAAATGTGGTGAACAGTGTCTTGTGCTGAGTGCACAGCATTTCTTAATAATGTTTTCTGTAATGCCCTGAATTGTAGGCTCAGGGGGTAAGACCCAGAGACAAAGCAGAAAAGCACTTCTCTCAGAGGTCGGCCCTCTGCGGTCCAGGCAAACAGCTGTCTGCAGATCTGACATCATCAGGAACGTAAGAAGCAACATGGACATGATGCGTGGACATCAGACCCTCAGATGCTGCTCGAACTTTCGGGAGGGGGTCCGTGCATTTCGTTAGGATGCTGTGGCCCTGAATTTGGGTTCCTTGACAAGGATAGGAATACAGAGTTTCTGTGCTGCGGGTTATGAGGAGGGGCTCATAAATTTTGGGCACTAGAAGGGGTCTTAGAAATCACACAGCCCACTACTTATTTTCTAGACAAGGACACTGAGGGTCCCAAACGTCACAATGGCCACGATCACGCAGAGAGTGCATGGCAGAGTGCAGCCCTTCCGAGCTCCACTGAGCCCTTTTCTTTATACCGTGATGGGAAGATGTGTCATGGGTCAGCACCGCCCCCAGAGAACTGGGATAGTGACCCCTACCCACCTGTGTTAACCATTCTTTATCTTCCTTATTTGACACTCTGACATCTGG
>NW_028011625.1:0-826 GCF_054177405.1 Leptonychotes weddellii
CTCTGGGCGGTCTGTTAATCCAGCAAGAAGAAATTCAGTCACTAAGGAGTCATTTCTAACCAATATTCTCCTCTTTGGAAATCTGTGAGAACAGAAGAAAACGCCATTAATAGAAACCCCAGCTGTCTCCTTACACACTCTTATTTATGAGAAGAAGACTCAGACCAGCAGATAAGTCCTCCTTTGCTTCACAGGGTCAGAATGCACTGGCACACATGCCCCTCAACATTAAAATCACTGTTTCTTTTGTTGCATGAGCTGCATGTGACAAACAACTGCTCCTATCATTACTAGAAGATACAGGGATGGAGTAGCTGAGGATTAAGGCTACCTGTTGGTGAGCTTCAGTAGTGACAGGGTGTCCCCTTCTCTCCCTCCCACTCATCTGATCCTTCACTTCCTAGTTCCTACTCATGTTTCCATTACCCTACCAGATACCTCAGTTCCCCTGTGATGGCCATCATGAAAGAGAGGATTCTTCTTGGCAGAGACCATATCACAACTGTGCTTCCTAGAAGAGAGTCTCTATGAGTCTATAATGTTTTCAGGTAACTTACTGCAAGAATCCATGAAGTCAATAATTTATAACAAGTATTGAGGAGACCTTTGGTAGCCTAAGATTTATAAGTCATCATATACTCAGTTGTTTCTACACATTCTCCTTCTCTGTTCCATCCTAGCCAGACAGAGGATGAATAAAGGAAGGTGGATTTCTTTTCCTTGGTTTTGTAGGAGGGCATGAAAGAGAAAGATAATTAATGTGGACATTGATTAAATTAGTTGTTAAGTTTGTGAAAATGTATCAAGCTGCATGCTTGTAACACAA
>NW_028011626.1:0-826 GCF_054177405.1 Leptonychotes weddellii
GGCAGCTCCTTTGCAGCCGAGAGGGGCACTAAGGGGAAGATCGTCTTTGCACGACTCGACACACACGGGCCCTGGCCCCCTCCGCCGCTCTGCTCCCAAGTTCCCAGGCAGGTAATGGGAGTTCACCTCTAACGTTACCTCAGAACTCGCATTATGGCCTAGCATTCTGTTGCCCTTAAAGAGTCATCTGATAATGTGGCAGAAAGCCTAATAAAAAGAAAAATCAAAGAACCATTTGAGGTTGCTTTAAGTCTGTGCCTGGGGCTTTTCATCTCAGATTTCCCCGTCAAGAAACCACAGAGAGGTTCTGCTGGGAGAGGTAGGCTGCCATTTTCCTAGGCTTGGGGTGACCCGGCCACAGCTCCTCCCCTGCAGTGAGGCTGACCCCATCACGCCTTCTTCCTTAAATCTCTCTCCTGAAGTTCCCCGTGACCTCGACATCTCTAAATTCAAGGGCTGCCCCGGGCCCTCGAGCTGAGCTGTTGACCTCTCAGTGGCATTTGGCCCCCGTGAACCCTTGGGAGACTCTGTTCCTCGTCAGCACCCCTGGAGAGATAACTCAGGGCCAGGCCTCTGTGACACTGTTTACACAGGCCGCCGAGCACAGCCATACAGGTGACCCCAGGTGACACCTGGCACATAAACATCTTCCCTCCTTGGATCAGGTGGGACCGGGCTCTGCCTGGGCCGCCTCCTTGTCTTTCTGGCAGCGGTGGGTGGGCAAGGACTTCCCTCTGGGCAGTGAGGATGGGGAGGGGGCCGATAGGGAGAGAAGGGCTTGTGATAATTCTAACAGCTACACTGACCGAGCAGCAACTCTGGGTCA
>NW_028011627.1:0-826 GCF_054177405.1 Leptonychotes weddellii
GGTGGGAGGATGGGTTGGCCTGGTGGTGGGTATTGAGGAGGGCACGTTCTGCATGGAGCACTGGGTGTTGTGCACGAACAATGAATCATGGAACACTTCATCTAGAACTAATGATGTAATGTATGGGGATTAACATAAGAATAAAAAAATAAATAAAACGTTAAAAAAATTAACTAGATAGATAGATAAATAAATAAATAAATAAATAAATAAATAAATAAATAAAGTGAGTTCCTCCCTCCTTTCTAACTCACATACCTCATATGGCAATCTCTAGCCCTGTGGAGCTTGCAGGCTGAAATAGATGTCTGTCAGTCAGCAACATGGACTGAGTGCCACTAAGTTTTTGCAAAATCATGCAGTAGCCATGTGGTAGGGGAAGAAAAAGAAATAAGAGGCAGAGTGATGCTCTTGGAGCTTACAGTGCGGTCGGAGTGAGAACATGCACTGTGTACACACACATACACACGCACGTGCGTGCGCACACACATGCCTTCAGAACCATTATAAAGCACTATCCAATCACATGTAACATACCACAAACTATATTACATGATAACTGAAAAAGGTATCCTAGGGAACAGATGGGTGACTCAAAGGAAGGAGGGGGCTGGGCGCGTGCGTGTATGTGTGTGTGTGTGTGTGTGTGTAAATAGATCTTCTTCCACACATGGAATAGTGGAACAAGAACAATTCTCAAAGCAGAAGACTTGGGTTGACCAAGTGTCGGAGCTTTGTGATCTTTAGCAAGCTACTTTGGACATCTCTTTATCTATCAAATGGGGCCAATAGCAGGTCATTCTCAGGGTGGTTGTAAGGATTGAGT
>NW_028011628.1:0-826 GCF_054177405.1 Leptonychotes weddellii
TGGGCTGGACTCTAATGATGCCCAGAATCTCATCAAAGTAGGAAGGGGCACCTGACTCTTCACAAATTCTCCCCAAAGGGTCATCTTCTTGCCCTGAAACAAAAAAGTGATTTGCAGAGAAATGTGGTAAATCCATGTTGCGGACTGGTTGCCACCAGAGTTCCTCTGTTAAAAAGGTAACAGTACCCACCTCAAGTGGGAGAACATTTAAGATCGTGCATCACACACTCAGTGCTGTGCCCAGTTGCAGTCCCAGTCGTCAGTACTAGTCTCGGTGCTGACAGTGGTTAAGAACCGCAGCTGTTGTTAGAATTACTAAGACAAGTCCCTCTATCTTGCAGTGTGATCAGTCAGTTACTCCCTTTCCCTGTACCTGTTTCCCTGCTCACCAAACACAGGGCCTCTAGCCATCCCCGGTTGCACTGGGGGGGTGGGGTGGGGACCAAGCTACCCTTCTGAGATGGGCACCCCAGAAGGAAAGGCAAGGTTATGGTCATTCACTCATTGTTATTAATTAAAGATTAGGCTCTTGTGAAGGCTGGGCAAATGTCAGAAGATGCGGCCAAGGTCCTTGGCATTAGCTCTCCTGGGGCACTTGCCTCAAGGCAGTGTCATCAGAAGGTCCCTTTGGATCGAATGAGGGTGGGGCAGAGGAGGTGAAGAAGGAAAGTATCAAGAAAGCAAACTGTACTCTTGAGTACAGACGGAGCTGGCCAGTTGAGAAGGGTCTGGGGTCCCCTCAGACTTCTTGCTCTGAGCCCTACCTCTTGCCTTTCTCTGAAGCTCCATAAGGTAGACCCTGTTTCATGATGCTTGCCTCTTTCTC
>NW_028011629.1:0-826 GCF_054177405.1 Leptonychotes weddellii
CAGGATCATGACCTGAGCCGAAGGCAGTCGCTTAACCAACTGAGCCACCCAGGCGCCCACAGATAAAATCTTAAAAAAAAAAAGCTATAAAATTAAAGCAGTGTGGTATTGTCATAAAAACAGACATATAGACCAATAGAACAAAATAGAGAATGCAGAAATAAGCCCATACCTATATGGTCAACTGATCTTCAACAAAGATGCAATGAATACACAATGGAGAAAGGATAGTCTCTTCAACAAATGTTATTAGGGAAACTGGAATATTGATTTGCAAAAGAATGAATTAGACCCTTATATTACACCATACACAAAAGTCTACTCAAAATGGATTAAAGGCTTAAATGTAAGACCTACATTACTCCTAGAAGGAAACATAGGGGAAAAGTTTCACAGCATTGATCCTGGCAATGGTTTCTTGGATATGACACCAAAAGCACAGGAAACAAAAGCAAAAATAAACAAGTGGAACTACATCAAACTAAAAAGCTTCTGCACAGCGAAGGAAATAATAGCAGAGTGAAAAGGCAACCTATGGAATAGGAGAAAATACTTGCAAATCACATATCTAATAAGGGATTAATATTCAAAATATATAAGGAGCTTATACAACTCGATATCAAATACAAAACAAAACAAAACAAAACAAAAACCCCCCCTGCTTTAAAATTAGGAAAACAAACCCTTCTCCAAAGAAGACATGAAAATAGCAAACAAGCATATAAAAAGATGCTCAATATTAGTAATCATCAGGAAAATGCAAATCCAAAACCATAATATATCACCTCATAACTATTAGCATGGTCACAATAAAAAAAAATTCAGA
>NW_028011630.1:0-11715 GCF_054177405.1 Leptonychotes weddellii
GCTAGCCTGAATTCCATCTCCGACATCTTGGTTATATCTGCATCCAGTTGTAAATCTGTAGCATAAATCATAATCTCTGAGTCTTTTCTATTTTGGGGGCTCCTCCTCCTAGTCATTCTGTTGATGGGTGTTTGAGGGAATGTATAGAGTCCAAATTATTGACAGAACCCAAGCAAGATGCACCTGTTTTCTTGGGACCTTAGGGTTGCTGGCCTCTTGTTTTCCCAGCATGTCTTCTGTGGGAGGGGCCTGCCGTGCTGTTACTCAGGCAACCCTGTTTGGGCGGAGTTTCCCTGCACCCCTGTGGCGGGGGATGGGCTCAGTGGGAATCAGTCTTTGGGGCTTTTGTTCTCTGGCACCTTTCCCTGGCGGCTTTCCGTGTCTCTTCTGCGAGTCAGAGCAGAAGAGACCATTTCCAACCCTCTGTCTCAGAGCAGAGAGACCTCAGTCTGTTCTTCAGTGAGCTCTCCAGGCCACACTGTCTCTGTTTCTGTCCCTGATGCTATAAACTGCAGCGGCCTGGGTTGTGCGCCCCTTCGCAGTGCTCCCAGTCCTGTCTCCAGGTCGGGGCACGTCTCTGCCCTTTGTGCTTCTAAAACCGCCAGCTGCTTCCAATTTGCGCGCGCGCGTGCGCACGCGACTCCACCGCTTGGGGTTTCCACCCCCGCGGGTTGCAGTTCACCGGCGCGACCCTGGCGCACTGGGTTTCCGTCTCCGAGGCTGCAGTTCGCGTGCGTGTGACCGTCGCTCCGGTTTCTGTCCGGGAGGCCTGTGGTTCACGTGCGCGCAACCCCACCGGTCTGGTTTTCCACCCCGGGGGCTGCCCTAAAGTCCTTTCCCGACACTACTGGTCTGCGAGTCTGTGCGCCATCCGCAGCACGTGAGGCTGTCACTCACCGGTGATGTAGGATCCCTACGTCTAGGCACCCTCCCGCCTCCGTTTATCTTCCGCTATCTGCCCGCAGAATCACGGCTCTCCGCTTCATACCTCAAAACCAACTGCCTGCGATATTCTGTTTGTAGAGATCCAGATCTTCTTACATCTCAGGCTGGTTTCGTGGGTGCTCAGAGTGGTCTGGTAGATATCCAGCTCAATTCTGGGGACCATTTGAAATAGGGTCCCCTACTCCTCCGCCAACTTTCCCCCTCCTTGAAATTCCTATTTGTTCCATTTCTTTGAAAAAAGTTGATGATATTTTGATAGGGATTGCATTGAATGTGTAGATTGCTCTAGGTAGCATTGACATGTTCACAATATTTGTTTTTCCAACAAAATTTTTAAGCTATAATGAACTCAAAGATAAACAAACTGACAATGGAACAGAATACAAGTCCAGAGACAGATTTACCCATATATGGTACTGGAAAAATATCTCTGGACTTCTATGTCATACACAAAAGTCAATTCCAGAAGGATTGCATGCAATAAAATATAAAAAAGCAAAACAATGAAGTTTTTTCCTAATATCTCTTTTAAAATTAAGAATTTATTTTTTAGAGTAGTTTTAAGTTCACAGCAAAATTAAGGGGCAGGTACAGAGATTTCTTATATACCCAGTGCCTCTTGCCACACAAAACATCCTCTGTTATCAACTTCCTCCACCAGAGTGATAGATTTGTAATGACTGATGAACCTACACCAATACAGCATCACCCAGAGTCCATAGTTTACATTAGGGTTTACTCTTGGTGTTGTACCTTATATTAAGGGTTTGGACAAAAGCATAATGATATGTATCCATCATTATGGTATCACACAGAGTGCTTTCATTGCCTAAAAATCCTGTGCTCCACCTATTCATCTCTTTCTTCTCCCACCCTTAGTAGCCTCTGATTTTTTACTGTCTCCATAGTTTGCCTTTTCCAGAACGTCATATAATTGGAGTCATACATTATGTAGCCTTAGAAGATTGACTTCTTTCACTTAGTAATATGTATTTAAGTTTCCTACATGTCTTTTTATGGCTCGATAGCCATTTATTTTCAGTGCTATTGTCTGAATGTACCACAGTTTATCAATCCATTCACCTATTGGAAGACACCTTGGTTGCTTCCAGGTTTTGGTAATTATGAATAAAGGTGCTATAAACAGCCATGTGCAGGTCTTTGTGTGCATGTAAGTTTTCAACTCCTTTGAGTAAATACCAAAGAGTGTGATTGTTGGATCGTATGGTAACAATATGTTTCCTTTTGTAAGAAACTGCCAAAATGCCTTCCAAAGTGACCATGTCATTTTGCATTACCATCAACAGTGTATGAGAGTTCCTGTTGCTCTACATTCTCACCAGCACTTCATATTGTCAGTGTTCCAGATTTTGGTCATTCTAATAGGTGTGTAGTAGTGGTATCCCTTTGTTCTTTTAAGTTGCATTTCCTTGATTACCTATGATGTGGAGCATCTTTTCATATACTTATTTGTCATCTGTATATCTTGTTTGCTGACATGTCTGTTTAGGAATTCAGCCTATATTTTATTCAGGTTTTTTTGTTTTGTAATTGTTGAGTCTTCAGAGTTTTTTTTTGTATATTTTGCATAACAGTCCTTTATCAGTGTGTCTTTTGCAAATGTTTTCTCCCAGTCTGTGAGCTTGCCTCCTCATTCTCTCTTGCAGAATGGAAGCTTTTAATCTTAATGAAGTCCAGCTTATCAATTTTTCTTTCATAAATTGTACTTTGATGTTGTATCTAAAAAGTCACTGCATACACAAGGTCATTAAATTTTCTCCTGTGTTATCTTCTAGGAGTTATAATCTTGCATTTTACATTTAAGTCTGTGATGTATTTTGAGAAAATTTCTGTAAAGGGTGTAATATCTGTGTCTAGATTCACATTTTTGCATGTGGATGTTCAGTTGTTCCAGAGCCATTTGTTGAAAAACTATTTTTGCTCTATTTTATTGAGTTTGCTCCTTTGTCCAACAATAAAGACTTTAGGACACAGAGAGGACATCTTCATGAACTGGCATAAGCAACAATTTCTTAAATAGATTACAAAACCCACTAACCATAAAGGGAAATTTTGATGAGTATACTGTGTTAAGTTTAAGAACTTGGGTTCGTTAAAAAACACCATAAGACAGTGAAAAATCAAGCCACAGAATTGAAGTTATGTTTCATAAATATATGTGACAAAGGATTGATAGTCTAGATTATTAAAAAACAAAATAAAACAAACAAAAAAAAACCCTCTTGCAAATCAGTAAGGAAAAGACCACCTAATAAAAAAAGACAAAAAGCTTAAAGAGGCAGTTCCCATAAACAGATGTTCAAGTGGCCAATAAACATAGAAAAAGGTGCTCAACCTCAATAGTCATCAAGGAATTGCAAATTAAACCCCAATGACATGGCTATATTTCACGTTAACAAAATAGCTGAAAAGAAAAAGACACAAGGCCTCTATGCCAAGTACATGGGCTTGGAAATGGGTACAACCACTTTGGAAAATGGACAGAATCTGTTAAAGCTGAACATTTTCATGTCTCTGACCCCAAAATTCCACTCCTAGGAATGGAATTTGCCCAACGGAAATGCATATCTATATACAGAAAGAATCGTGTGCCTGAGAATCTTGATAGCATCCCTATCGTAATAGCCTCAAACTGGAAACTACCCAAATGCCCATCAACAGTAGAATGGATGAATAAATGTATTTATTTGCATTCACACAGTGAAATACCATGCAGCAATGAGAATGAACACAGTACAACTACATGCAACAATGTGGATAATGTTGAGTGGAAAAAAATCCACAGAACATTACACTGCATGATTCTATTTATATAAATACAAACATACATATATGTGGACTGCTGGAGTATTTCTTTCTCTGAGTGCCGATTACTGGGGTGTGCTTAGTTTGTGAAATTCATTGAAGTATATACCTATAATTTTGCACTTTTCTGTATGTATGAAGCATGCTAATACTACAATAAAATTTTCCAAAAGACATGTATATTTTTACAAGTGGATGATTTAAAGAAATGTATCAAGTGAACAATTGGTGTTATAGATATGAGCATGGTAATTGAGTGACCAAACTTTGGAGACATTTGCATGACGTAACTACTCATTATTTCACATATCTTCCCTCTACTTGGCCAGCCCAGTGGCACCCCATTTCATTCCCCCTGGCCCCACCTTCAGTCCTCAGGGCCCATCCACCCAGGCATTCTTTTCTGTGAGGCTGAGATAAACAGGCCCTTAGGTCCAGGCTCCCTTGCTGCTTTCTGGCTCAGGGAAATAAGCCTGATGTGCAGGCTGAAAGCTGTTTGAGGAACATAGCATCTGAGAAAACTGAGGCTTGATGTAACCAGGTCGCAGAACTGGTTAGTTACAGAAATATGCTCAAATACATCTCAGAGGTCTTGACTCTCAGTGTTCCATGCCAATTTGGAGGGTTTCAAGGAGGAATCCCTAATTCTATAATCTCTATTCTAATCACCCACTGTGGCATCTAAAATCCCTTCCTTGCAAAACCTTCTCCTCTGGCCCTTTTACAGTAGTGGTTCTCTGCAGAGATCTGATGCTCAGGGAGCCCCAGAGGTGACCCCAAGTGGTTGAGGTGGGCAGGGCGGGCAAGGTGCTGTGCAGTTGTCCACTTGGACTAGGGCCGGCTTCCTGAGGCCAGTGAGCCCTGTCTAACACTATGGTCTTATTCCATCCCCAGATCCTTCTGACCCATCCCTTCTGTCATGAAGATCGCAGTGATTGGGCAGAGCTTGTTTGGCCAGGAAGTTTACTGCCACCTCAGGAAGGAGGGCCATGAGGTCGTGGGCGTGTTCACTGTCCCAGACAAGGATGGGAAGGCGGATCCCCTGGGTGAGTGGATGGCCCAGGAACAGGGAAAGGGGGTGCCCAGGCAGGCAGGTAGCAGTGGGCAATGGGTGGGAGCAGAAGTCTTGCGGTGGTCATGGACATCCCTGGCTGGAGGCAGGCTTACATGGTTCACCTTGAATCCTGCTCAGGTGCCAACCAGCTGCCCGGCTTTTCTAGAACAAAATAGAGACCCCTTCCCCAACTGATCATAGGATGGAGTTTGTGTCCTGGAGAAGGGCCAGGGAGAAGCCCAGTCTGCCCCCAGGACCCTGCTGTCTGACCATTCTAGGCTCCTCTGACCCCAGCACCACGCTCTGAAAGGGCTGCTAGATGGGAGACACTGAAGGTCAGTGTTCTCAAATGTGAATGTGCAGGGTATCCCCAACAGTGGGAGTGCCTGTTATGCAAAGTGCTGAGCCCTTCCCTGGGAGTTTCTGTTCAAAAGGATGGGATTGAGTCTAAGAATTTGCATTTCTAACAAGTTCCCAGGTGATGCTGATGCATCTGGCTCTAGGAAGAGCACAGTTTAAGAATCACTGGCCTCTAGGCTGGGAGCCTCAGCAGCACTTCAGGATGCAAGGACCCTCAGCTCAAATGAACCTCCAGGATCACTCAAGTCCTTCTCAGGCCAGATGGATGCAGAATATAAAGCAGGGCTTAAAATGGAAGGCCAGATTGAGAAAGGAGCCTTGTGGGGCTGGCCAAGCACAGGGGCATGGTTCATAGGAATAATGAATCTCCCTAGACTGAGAAGCACAGCTGACCCCTGGACCCAGCTCCAGGACCACTGCAATGCTAACCAGGCCTCAGTCGTAGACTTGACCCCAGTGTGACCCATGATATAGCCTGACCTCACCACAGCCTGAGCCCTGCCCTCAGCCACTAAGTGACCACTGATACTAGTCTCTGAGCTTAGACCCAGACAGAGCTTAGCTGGGACTTGACCCTGACCTTGGATGTCTTGTGGAAGTGTTTCTTTGATCACAGCATGGACAGCTTTTTCAAGCATAGTGTCCAGTCTGCTCGCTTTGATCCCACCCTCCCTCAATACCCCCGAATGCAGGGCAGAGGCAGAGAGGGCTAGAGAGCAGGTCAGGTCCAGTCAGAGGCCAGTCATCATACTGGCTGTTCTAACAGAGAACCCAGTACAGGGATGTATTTGTTAAGTGCTGCAGAGGGCAGGCAAAAGAGAACTCCAAGCTGTCGGGGTAGTGACTGCCGATGGCAGCTGCCGCCTCTCAGGCTGGGGCAACAGAGGGAAGCTCTAACTCTTACAACTTGGCAGCTTGAGGCTCTAATTCAGACCTGTGAGGACTGAGCATGCTGCTCATAGGTGCTGGTAACTAGGTGGGGTGGGGTGCCTGCAAACTGAGACCCCGACCTTGGAGGGCAGACATAGTGGGAGGAAGGTGTACATTGGGGCTAATTCTGCAGATATTGGGAAAACAGCAAACTAAGTCAGCTGCTACTCTGGGAAGACAATGCTGCCTCTAGGGTGAAGAAGTGAGGCGGGGGATGGGGGACTCTCAGGACAGGAACCTGACCGAAAGGAGTGAGTCCCTGCTCCCTTGCCTTCTTTCCTCTTCTCTTCAGCCTTTTAGTCTCCCTCCAGCACCCCTTATCAGCAGTGCTTGGCAGGCAGCTGATGAAACAGGAATGTAGTTTGCAGGGTCCCAGCTGCCATCCCAGAGAGCAGTAGAAGGGTGGAGGATATTAACTTGGGGACAGCATGACGAGGCTGTGGGAGGGGTTGAGGAGAAGAGCTCAGTCTTTGGGGGCCAGACAGGAGTCTGGGCAAGGGGGACTTAGATGTCTTGGAGGTCAGCAGCAGTCCGTCCGTGCGGAGCAGCCCCTGAAACCTTGCCTTTGGCCAGTGCTATCCCCTTGGTGCTGTCCCTTCTGCACTGCCCAGTGGAGCCTGTGCAGTGGGGAAGGACAGGCGGGACAGACTGGGAGAGAAGATGCAGGAGTCACTTTGCTGGGAAGGCAGCGGTAGCTGTGGTTGGGTGCATGCAGGGAGGGGCCAGTTTCTCACCTGCTGTCCCACAGGCCTGGAAGCTGAGAAGGATGGAGTGCCAGTGTTCAAGTTCCCCCGCTGGCGGGTAAAAGGACAGGCTCTGCCTGATGTGGTGGCGAAATACCAGGCTTTGGGTGCCGAGCTCAACGTCCTGCCCTTCTGCAGCCAATTCATCCCCATGGAGGTCATCAGTGCCCCCTGCCACGGCTCCATCATCTACCACCCAAGTCTGCTCCCCCGGCACCGAGGGGCCTCGGCCATCAACTGGTGAGACAGGGCAAAAACACCCCCATCTGTCCAGAAGTCATCCTCCCTTAGCCCAGAGCTTTCCTCTGGGGCCACAGAGCAGGCATCATGCAGGGGCCTGTCCTACGCTGCCAGATGGCATCCACACAGCTGACTGGTGAGGTGTGAGGGGTAATCAAGAGTGCCGGAGAGAACCGGGACAGGCATCATCAAATGCTCTGCATTCCCCCAGTAAACTGTGAAGTGAGCACTTCAGTGTTCCCATCCTGCAGCAGGGACACTGGGACAGAGGGGGTTAAGGTGCTCACCCAAGGGACCAACCCAGGCCGTGTGGCCAGAGGCCTGCTTTAACCCACACCCATTGCCAGTACATGATAGCATCCCACTTGGAAAGGGATAGAGAAGAAGTAAAAGGGCACCTAAACAAGATAGTTTGACATGATAAGCACTCAGGAGACAATAAACGGGATGATGTGACTGATGGGTGGTGCAGTTTAGTTGGGTGATCAGCAAGGAGAGATATCTGAGCTGGGAAAAGAGTGGGTTTGTAGTCAGACTGGGATTCAGGCTCCCTGACCTCTGGTTACATCTTTTCACTTCTCTGGGCCTCAGTTTCCTTATCTGCAAAAGGGGCATACAATGCCTGTGACACCTGTTGGGGTATTATGTCATATCAGGCATATAGGGCTTTTACCACAACACCTAGCATGTGGTTGGTGTCAGTAAATACCCTCTCTTTCCAGGTCTCACCAGAGCAGGTATCGGTCCTCTCAGGGGCGGGGCATGAAGGGGGTTGTTGGAGGGTGACCAGGGGCCACAGGAGCTGCCCCCAGTTTGCCCTTCTCCCTGGTCCTTCCTCCTGGACTCAGGCTTTCATACTTGTGCTCCCCAGGACCCTCATTCATGGAGACAAGAAAGGGGGGTTTACCATCTTCTGGGCAGATGATGGTCTGGACACTGGGGACCTTTTGCTCCAGAAGGAGTGTGAGATCCTCCCGGACGACACCGTGAGCACTCTGTACAACCGCTTCCTCTTCCCTGAAGGCATCAAAGGGATGGTAAGGGCTGGGAGCTGGCCATGCCACATGTGGGCCTCCCTATGCTGGTACCCTTTCTAGGCCCAGCCTGCCCCCCCACCCAGGCTGCTCCCCCAGTTCCAGGATTCTGGAGGGAGAGAGCCCTCATGTCAGGGTCTCAAAGAGGCAGGATTAGGACATACAATGTATGGTGTTAGGCGAGACTCTTGCTTACAAATGACAGAACCCTATTCAAAAAGCTTTATCCAAAAAGGGAACATTTTTGGCCCATTTACTATAGAAGACAAAAGGCAAGGGTGGTGTCAAGCATGGCTGAGTCCAGAGGCATAAGCCATGTCATAGGATTCTGTATCTCTGTCTTCCTACTGATTCTACTTTTCTGTTTGATTAGCTTCATCTTCAGGTGGGCTGCCCTCAAATGGGAGGAAAGGGAGTCACTGGTGGCTCAAGGCTTATACCTCTTGATTCCAAAGGAAGAAAAACTCCTTTTCTCACAGAATTCATGAATGAAAAATCAGAGAGGCCGACTGGTAGTCATGCAGGCTGAGTTGTCTGCAGAGAGAGGTTTCTGTCATCAAAGCAAGACAGACAAAAAGGCCTGAAGTCAGACACAGTTGTGGTTGGCACAGCAGGCAGGCCCCATGGGGCCTCACCTCCCACCTCCCAGGGACTGCTGTGTCTGTGGGGCTACTGGTGGTGGAGCCAGAAGAGGCCAGCCAAGGTTGGCCAAAGGCAGACACACTGGAGCTTCCCATTGATACCAGCAGGAGGCAGGAGGCAGACAGGAGGCCATATCGAAGGGGAGAACAGACCCTGTTTGGAGGTAGCAATAAACATTGCAATGACTGAGAGTGTTCACCACTGCCCATATGTCAGCCATCCCCTTCCTTCTGCTCCTGCTTCTTGCCAGCCACCTTTTATTTTTCACATTGTGTCAAACAAGATGCCTCTTGTATTCTCTCCCATGGAATCCCCCTACTCACAAAAGTAGTGAACAGAGTAGATTTGCTGGAGATTTGATATGAGAGACAGAGAAGGGGGTTATCGGGCACATCCCACAGGAAACACTAAAAACACCCTTTGGGGCTACGCTGTCCAATATGGCAGCTGCTAGTGATATGCAGCTATTAAATTAATTAAATTGGATTTTAATTAAAAATTGAGTTCCTCAGTCCCACTAGCTACCTTTCACGTCCCCAAGACAGGAACTATGCATGGCCGATGGCCATTGTATTGGAGAGTTCTGACATAGAACATGTCTACCACCACAGAACATTCTGCAGGGCAGTCCTGCTTTAGACATTTCTGATGCTCATCACTTCTTGGTTTGGGCGGCTCTGGGGCTCTCCCCCCAGGACCCCTTCAGGATGGGCCCAGGCTCCCTGGCTCTCCTTCTCACTTCCCTGATTCTTTCTTCCACAACCTTTCCCTTTCTTTAACAGAGAAACTGCTTCCTGCTTAATCTCAGACTTCCAAACACATCATGGGGCTCAGGATCCATTGTCCTTAAAAGATAGGGAAGGTTTTAGACAAAAACATGGCAATTTGTGTTTGTTATACCTCTACAGGGCTCTGTAGTTTATATAGTCTTCTAAGATCTCAGAAGGTACAAGATCTTCTATATAATCCTCTAAAACTGTGTGTGGTAGAGAAGGCAGGATTTTGTACTCATTGTTCAGATTGGAGTTAGATTCAGGCTAACTGTACCCATTCCTATGATGGATATTCCTTGGGTGCCCATTGTGTACCAGGTGTGGGGCCAGGCAAGTCTGGTCGGTGTGGGGCTGAGTCCAGGCTCATGGTGAACCCAGGGGCTGGGAGTAAGGGGAGGGTAGTAATGCTGGGGATGCCAACTCACCTGGTCTCCCCAGGTGCAGGCTGTGAGGCTGATTGCGGAGGGCAAAGCCCCCAGACTCCCTCAGCCTGAGGAGGGAGCCACCTATGAGGGCATTCAGAAGAAGGAAACAGCCAAGGTGAGTGCAGGGCCCTGCTCACCCTGAAGCTTGCCTGTGCATGGGCTGGGATGCAGAGGGTGTCCCAGGGAAGCTGGGGTTCAGGCTGAATGGCCAAGTTGTAATTGCTTAAGGCCTGAAGAGAGAGCAGCCCAGGCAGGAGACGCATGAGCAAAACTTATGTGGCACCTGGACAGGCAGGGAGCATGGTGTGTTCTGAGTTCTTCTCTGTTCCCTTAGGGAAGAATGGGCAGGCAGGGTCCCCCAGGAGAAGAGCTGGGGTGGGGCAGTGTGTAAAAAAATCAGCCATAGGGCTGGAAGTCTCTAAGATGGGGTATGAGAGGTAATTCAGTTTCTTGGAGCTATTGCAGCCTTGGGGGTCTGGGCGGGACCTATGGGCTGTACCTCTGCTCAGGGCTTATGAGGTGCATAGAGATCTATGTGAGCCCTGCAGGTGAGGAGAAGCTGTCGGGGTGCCTATGGGATGGGCCTGCACTCTATACTGGGGAGGTTGTGTAAGACTTTGGCCATCTTAACAGAGTGTTGTCTTCCCTTATCATCCTAAGGTTTATCTCCACCCAGTCAAGGGTCATCAGGGCACAGGTGGGGTGGGAGGTGGCTGGGAGGTGGGGAGTTGAGGGGAGGTGGGGGAATGGCAGGGACCAAGGAGTAAGGAAGAGACTGGCTGAGCACACGTGTCTTGCCCCACAGATCAACTGGGAGCAGCCAGCAGAAGTCATTCATAACTGGATCCGAGGGAATGACAAGGTGCCGGGCGCCTGGACAGAGGCCTGTGGGCAGGTATGTTTGTGCATGGCTGGAATTGGGCTAGATGCACTGGTGTGCCCTGCTGGCTGTAACTATCAAAATATGTTTGAACTAGTTGGCAAATAGACACTGCCCTGACCCCCAACCCCACCCAAGTGCCCTCAGTCACCTCAGCCCCTCCCCCAGGACCATGAGACCTGTCCACCATCTGGTAGCTGAAGGATAAAGATCCAGGACAGCTCAAGGCCTCCAGGTCCCTGCAGCAACTCTTGAGTTCAAGCTATATTTCTTTCTTTTTCTTTTTTTTTTTAATTTTATTATGTTATGTTAGTCCCCACACATCATTAGTTTTTTTTTTATTTTTTTATTTTGTGACTATTTATTTTACACTTTCCATGCATTTACTTATTTAATCCCTATGTAACATGTTCTACCATTATCGCTGCTCTGAAATTTTCTTCTCATTACTTTTTTTTTTAATTTTATTATGCTATGTTAGTCACCATACAATACATCATTAGTTTTTGTTGTAGTGATCCACAATCCATTGTTTTCGTATAACAACCAGTGCTCCATGCAGTACATGCCCTCCTTAATACCCATCACCAGGCTAACCAATCCCCCCTCACCCCTCCCCTCTAGAACCCTGTTTGTTTCTCAGGTCCATAGTCTCTCATGGTTCATCTCTGCCTCCAATTCCCCCCGCCCATTTTTCCCTTCCTTCTCTTAATGTCCTCCATGTTATTCCTTATGTTCCACAAATAAGTGAAACCATATGATAATTGACTTTCTCTGCTTGACTTATTTCACTTAGCATAATCTCCTCCAGTCCCATCCATGTTGATGTAAAAGTTGGGTGTTCATCTTTTCTGATGGCTGAG
>NW_028011631.1:0-826 GCF_054177405.1 Leptonychotes weddellii
CTTGATTGTCTAAATGATCTGCTCATGACTGACTGTGGGGTACTGAAGTCCTCTACTAATACTGTATTGTCTATTTCTCCTTTCAGATCTGTTGATATTTGCTTAATGTGTTTAGATGCTCTAATGTTGGGTGCATATGTATTTATAGTTGTTACATACTTTTGATGAATTAACTCCTTTATTACTGTATATTACCTTCCTTGTCTCTTATTACAGTTTTTGACTTACAGTCTATTTTGACTGATACAGGTATAGTTCACCCTGCTCTCTTTTGATTTCCCTTTGTGTATAATATCTTCTTCTATTCTTTCATTTTGAACCAATGTGTGTCCTTAAAGTTGAGGTGACTCTCTTGCATATAGCATATAGTTTGGGGCTTAGGTTTGCTTTTTCAAAAAAATCCATTCAGCCACATGTTGTCTACTAGCAGGATAATTTAATCCATTCACATTTCAAGCAAGTATTGATAGGTAAGGACTTATTAATGCCATCTTACTCTTTTCTGGTTCTTTTATAGTTCTTTTGTTCCTTTCTTCTTCTCTTGCTTTCTTCCTTTGATGATTTGCTGTAGTGGCATACTTTGAATCTCTTTTCTTTATATCTACTTTTTTGCTTTGTGGTTATCACAAAGCTTACATAAAATATCTTATAGATATCACAATATATTTTATGCTGATAACAACTTTGATTGCATACAAAAATCCTCCCCTTTTATTCACCCACCTCATTTTGTTTTTGATGTCACAATTTACATTTTTTATATAGTATATAACAAATTACTGTAGCTATAGTTATTTTTAAAGATTATTTCTAGAGAGAGAGAGCT
>NW_028011632.1:0-826 GCF_054177405.1 Leptonychotes weddellii
CCAGATGTCAGAGTGTCAAATAAGGAAGATAAAGAATGGTTAACACAGGTGGGTAGGGGTCACTATCCCAGTTCTCTGGGGGCGGTGCTGACCCATGACACATCTTCCCATCACGGTATAAAGAAAAGGGCTCAGTGGAGCTCGGAAGGGCTGCACTCTGCCATGCACTCTCTGCGTGATCATGGCCATTGTGACGTTTGGGACCCTCAGTGTCCTTGTCTAGAAAATAAGTAGTGGGCTGTGTGATTTCTAAGACCCCTTCTAGTGCCCAAAATTTATGAGCCCCTCCTCATAACCCGCAGCACAGAAACTCTGTATTCCTATCCTTGTCAAGGAACCCAAATTCAGGGCCACAGCATCCTAACGAAATGCACGGACCCCCTCCCGAAAGTTCGAGCAGCATCTGAGGGTCTGATGTCCACGCATCATGTCCATGTTGCTTCTTACGTTCCTGATGATGTCAGATCTGCAGACAGCTGTTTGCCTGGACCGCAGAGGGCCGACCTCTGAGAGAAGTGCTTTTCTGCTTTGTCTCTGGGTCTTACCCCCTGAGCCTACAATTCAGGGCATTACAGAAAACATTATTAAGAAATGCTGTGCACTCAGCACAAGACACTGTTCACCACGTTTCCCGTGCTGCCCTCTCTAGGAAGGCCTCTGGGCTCAGGGACAAAGAGATCACCTGAACGCCTGGTTTGGGGGTTTTGTTTGTTTTTGCTCAGGCTGTGTGCATCCCACTCCTTGGGGAGCCAGCAGTCTGAGAAGGACCCCCACGGCGTGCCGTCTATAAGCATGCAGCACCTGCTGACCTCCATTTGGGGCAGTC
>NW_028011633.1:0-826 GCF_054177405.1 Leptonychotes weddellii
ACTACGTGCTAGTCCTGCTCTAGATGCTGGGAAGGTATATCAGTAAAGAAGTCAGACAAGGATTCTTGATCTCATGAAGTTTATATTTTAGGGGAGAGACAGTCAATAAACAAAGCATTCTGCAAAAAATAAATAAATAAAGCAGGTGAGGAGGATTGGGAGTGTGTACCGGAGAGATAATAATGATAAATGGAGTGATTGGTATAGGCTTCATTGACAAGTAACATTTAAACAAAGATGGGAAGATAGGGAGAGTGCTGTGCAGATCCTTGGGGGAAGTATATTATAGATAGAAGGAACAGCCAGTGCAAATGCCCTGAGGTGGGGGCATGCCTAGTGTGATCAAGGAGCACTGTGGAGGTCTGTGAAGCTAGAACTGGGTGAGCAAGAACAGTAGTGGTCAGTAAAAGGGGACGGACCTCATGTAGCCCTGCCTATGGGACTTTGATTTTTAATCTCAGAGGAATGGAAATCATGGAAGGGTTTTGAGCAAAGGGAGTAAAGTAGTCTGCCATCTCTTTTTAGTAGAATCACTCCAGCTGCTGTGTTAAGAATAGACTGGAGGGGCTAAAAGTGAAAAGGGGGGATGGGTTAGCAAGTCATTGCTATAATACAGAAGACAATGGCTTGGCACCTGGGGGAATGGAGGAGATAGCAAGAGAGGGTTTGGTTCTATATACATTTTGAAGGCTCAGCCAGTATGATTTCTTAATGGGTTTGTTGTGGGCTTGTGAGACCAAAAAGAGGCGTCAGGATGACTCCAAGGTTTGGTACGTGGGGAGCAGGAAGAACAGAGCTGCCACTAACTGATGTGGGGAAGAATAGG
>NW_028011634.1:0-826 GCF_054177405.1 Leptonychotes weddellii
GCTGTCCATAGGGCCCACAGTCACCCCATCCATCCGAATCCTCCCCGGGGGTCTGGTCCCTAGTAGATCTGTTGGAGACTCTCTCCCGGGGGCTGGACACAGGAGCAGTGTGTCAGTGCTCCTGACCGGGCAAATCCCAGCAGCTGGGGCCTAGGGACGGGCAGCCAGTGCGGGGAGGAGGGGCGTTGACACCTCCTACCCCAGCTTCTACCCAGAACCCTTCTCACCGGAGGCATCTCTGCTCACCTGGCCTTGCTCTCAGTCCTCTTGCTCCGGTCCTGTTGGTCTCAGAGCATTTGCCCCAGGGGCCCCCACGCTCCTGTCATTTCAGGGCTGGGCAGGCAGCTGCACAGGAGCCATGGCATCCCAGGCTAGTGTGGAGAGGGGGAGGCGTGTCTCGTGGCTTTGGGACCCCCCCAGGCCTCCTCCTTCACACAGGGGCGGCAGGAGGGTGCATGCCTGACGCTTAGGAGGCTCTGTGATCATCTGTCAGAGAAGGGGGTGCGGCCCCCTACATGCTGCCCAGGGAAGCCCCTGTCAATCCCTGGACCGAGCCCCTGGGGCGGCTGTGAGGACCCTTGGTGGAGTTGCTGGGGCACCTCCCTGGGCCCCGAGGGATCGCCAGGTCGGGGAGAGTGGGGCCCCCGAACTGGACGGGGGTGGAATCTGGCTCCAGTGCATCCAGCCTGGGGCCAGGCGTGTGTCCCCACACTCCCACCTGGGGCAGTGGTGTGGGGCCCAGGGAAAGGGCCCTGTGTGCGTGCACCTCCAGAAGTCCCTTTTGCCACCTTGTGGAGCTTCACCTTCATCTCGTCACATTCTCATC
>NW_028011635.1:0-826 GCF_054177405.1 Leptonychotes weddellii
TTTATTTATTTGAGACAGCGCACCCATGCACGCTCTCGCAAGTGGAAGGGAGGAGGGAGAGGGACAAGCAGACTCTGCGCTGAGCATGGAGCTCAACGTGGGGCTTGATCTCACAACCCATGAGATCATGACCTGAGCCAAAATCAAGAGTAGGATGCTTAGCCAACTGAGCCACCCAGTCGCCCCTCTATGTTTAAGTAATTTTAATACATCTTCAGTTGCCAGGCTGAGTTCATCCCACTACCCTGTCACTGAAATAAATTTTAGAACCCAAATCAACCAAATACCCAGTGCTAGTTTCCTGACTGGATCTAGGATAGTTAACTACTGCCCACTATTTCCTATATCCCTACAATTTTTATTTTCTTTTGTTTTTAAAGGATTTTTATATCCTATAGTTTTTCTTTTTAAACTGAAAAACTAGTACATGCACATGGTAATTTACACATACGCTTGCACAAGTACGAAAAACTTAAGAGATACTCATTGTAACATTGATTTTAACAAGACTGTAACCTAAATTAAATCAGGGACTGAATGAATAAATGATGGTGTATCCATACGTCAGAATTCTGTGCAACTTTAAACAAAATGAAGGAAGTCTACATGTGCTGATAGAGCTGGATTGCCAAGACTGTCTTTAAGGTTCAGAAGAGTTGTATAATATGCTCCTTTATGGTATAAAAATGTACATGTGAGGGCTGCCTGGGTGGCTCAGTCGTTAAGCGTCTGCCTTCGGCTCAGGTCATGATCCCAGGTCCTGGGATCCAGCCCCACATCCAGCTCCCTGCTCCGCGGGAAGCCTGCTTCTCCCTCTCCCCCTGCT
>NW_028011636.1:0-826 GCF_054177405.1 Leptonychotes weddellii
GTCCTACCTCAGGACTCAGTCGCAGGATCCAGGAGTTGCTGGCTGGAGGGGCGTCCTGGATCTGTCTGCCCTGTGTGGGAACCTCCACGCCCTCCCAGCTGATAGCTGTTCAACCTCCGCCCAAACCCTCCAGCAACGGGCTGCCTTCAATGCAACCCATGTGATGCTCAGCCAGCCCTTTTAGAAGCCCCTAGGCACCTGAGTGCCCAGCTGCCCCTCATTTTCACTCAAGCTGTGGTGGGTGGGAGTGGAGGTCGGCCTGTGGTCTTAGCTCTTCCCACCAAGGCCGCTGAGGGCAAGTCTCCGTTCCATCACTGAACCCCTCGAATGGCAGAGCGAACGGCACTGGGATGGGAATCTTGACGCCAGGATTTGCATCCCAGCTTCCACCACCCCAGCCACGGGGTCCTTATCAAGTTTGGGGACCCTCCTTGGGCCCCAGTTTGCCCATGTGTCAAATAAGGGGGCCCTGCCAACCCGGTTCTGCATCAGAATCATCTGGAAGCTTACTAAAAGCCAGATTTTGGGCTTCTGCCATTACTGAATCAGGTTCCCTGGGCATGGGGTCTGCGCCAAGTGTTTGAAACGAGCTCCTTGTAGAGTAGCCAACCCTGAGACTCCAGGGCCCAGGAATCCCACAGGTGTCTGGCTTTCATTCTTTGCCCGCCTCAAGGAACTCCTCACGTTTCCCTTATGAAGTAGTCATGGCCGAGAAAGCGTGGTGCCTCGGCTTCTCTCTTTTGTCCCTTGCTCCTCAGTGAACGGTGAATGGCTGGAGCCGTCCACGGGGGCTCAGATCCAAGCAGAGACGTCCCAGGAAGCAAAC
>NW_028011637.1:0-826 GCF_054177405.1 Leptonychotes weddellii
TCTGACTTCTGTTAAAATCTAATAGGTGAAGCAAGACTATTTTCATAACAAGTGGGAAAAGCAAACATGCTTCATTGACATTTCATTAATATAATGATTGTCCTTACTCTTTCATTACTTTTCAGTCCAAAGTATAATAAATAGCAAACACTGTCTATGTGTATAATGATGGTTGTGTCATCAAGCGTGCATAAACAATATTTTTTTCTTTTATTTCATCTAACTTAAAAAAGCATATTATTTATGTTTTAAGCATACAGCTCACAATACTTAAGATTATATAGTCTTGGAGGGTACAGGACTCTCACATGATTTTTTTTTTAAAGATTTTGTATTTATTTGATAGAGAGAGAAACACGAGAGAGGGAACACTAGCAGGGGGGAGTGGGAGAGGGAGAAGCAGGCTTCCCACTGAGCAGGGAGCCCGATGTGGGGCTCGATCCCAGGACCCTGGGATCATGACCTGAGCCAAAGGCAGAGGCTTAGCGACTGAGCCACCCAGGTGCCCCTCACATGATTTTTAAAGAAATGAAACACAACCCCATTTAAGGGAAAAAGAAAAAATATCCCAACATTCTGAGGCATGTATTTGAAAAACAATACCCTCAGCCCTTATTTAATACTACCATTTGGAGTTGGGCATTTGACAAATGCATCCATCTGTCCACTGTATCATTGATTTTGGAGGTGATTTCTGACTCTGTGAGGGGTCTTCTCTTGAGTTTGACAGCTGTTGGTGAAAATATGAAATTAGAGAATAACCTGAGCTGAGACAGATGATCAACGTTATCTGAGGCACTGAAAATAAGTGCCCTAGTCTTGTTCT
>NW_028011638.1:0-826 GCF_054177405.1 Leptonychotes weddellii
CCTCCACTCTTTTCTCAAGCCCAGTGAGTATCTTTACAATCATTACTTTAAATTCTCTTTCAGGTAGAGTACTTATGTCTGTTTCGCTTGAGTGTCTTCCTGTGGTTTTGTCCTGTTCTTTCATTTGGGACATACTCCTCTGACTCCTCATTTTGTCTAACTCTGTCTGTTTCTGTATGTTAGGAAAGTCAGCTATATCTCTTGCTCTTGAAGGTAGTGAGCAGGTGCAGACTTTTAACAAGGGGTGCTGGCCCATTTCCACAGGGGATGCACAGCTGCTGTGGAGACTGGGTGGCTGGGGCTGCTCCACAGGGTGTGTGGGTCTGGGGTGCAGTTTAACCAGCCACCCCACCAGGATCGAGGCCCCACAAAATGCATGCGTTGGGAGATGTGGTGTTGGTGAGCTTTATGCCAGTCTTCTGGGGGAGGGGACCCGCAGCTCTGGGGCTAAGACAGCATGGGCAGGGCGCTTGGTATAAGAAATTGAGATAGTGAGCATCAGTGTGGCACTGGTTCACACAGGTGGCTGTGTGTGCTGAGGAGCAGGGGAGGGAAATGGTGCCTTCTAGGTCCTGGAGATTTCTGGAGGGATCTCCCTGCGATCCCTGCCTCTCCAGGGCTCTTTGTCAGGTGTCTCTTTAAGGGTGGGAACTCAGCTTCCTAACACCCTCCTGGCTCTCCCAGAGCCTAGCTGTTGATTTTTAAAATTCCCGCTTTTCGGGGCATCTGGGTGGCTCAATCGGTTGGGCGTCTGCCTTCGTCTCGGGCATCGGGCTCCCCGCTTAGCGGGGAGTCTGCTTCCCCTCTGCCTCTGCCTGCTGCTCTG
>NW_028011639.1:0-826 GCF_054177405.1 Leptonychotes weddellii
CTCTGGGCGGTCTGTTAATCCAGCAAGAAGAAATTCAGTCACTAAGGAGTCATTTCTAACCAATATTCTCCTCTTTGGAAATCTGTGAGAACAGAAGAAAACGCCATTAATAGAAACCCCAGCTGTCTCCTTACACACTCTTATTTATGAGAAGAAGACTCAGACCAGCAAATAAGTCCTCCTTTGCTTCACAGGGTCAGAATGCACTGGCACACATGCCCCTCAACATTAAAATCACTGTTTCTTTTGTTGCATGAGCTGCATGTGACAAACAACTGCTCCTATCATTACTAGAAGATACAGGGATGGAGTAGCTGAGGATTAAGGCTACCTGTTGGTGAGCTTCAGTAGTGACAGGGTGTCCCCTTCTCTCCCTCCCACTCATCTGATCCTTCACTTCCTAGTTCCTACTCATGTTTCCATTACCCTACCAGATACCTCAGTTCCCCTGTGATGGCCATCATGAAAGAGAGGATTCTTCTTGGCAGAGACCATATCACAACTGTGCTTCCTAGAAGAGAGTCTCTATGAGTCTATAATGTTTTCAGGTAACTTACTGCAAGAATCCATGAAGTCAATAATTTATAACAAGTATTGAGGAGACCTTTGGTAGCCTAAGATTTATAATTCATCATATACTCAGTTGTTTCTACACATTCTCCTTCTCTGTTCCATCCTAGCCAGACAGAGGATGAATAAAGGAAGGTGGATTTCTTTTCCTTGGTTTTGTAGGAGGGCATGAAAGAGAAAGATAATTAATGTGGACATTGATTAAATTAGTTGTTAAGTTTGTGAAAATGTATCAAGCTGCATGCTTGTAACACAA
>NW_028011640.1:0-826 GCF_054177405.1 Leptonychotes weddellii
TCTGACTTCTGTTAAAATCTAATAGGTGAAGCAAGACTATTTTCATAACAAGTGGGAAAAGCAAACATGCTTCATTGACATTTCATTAATATAATGATTGTCCTTACTCTTTCATTACTTTTCAGTCCAAAGTATAATAAATAGCAAACACTGTCCATGTGTATAATGATGGTTGTGTCATCAAGCGTGCATAAACAATATTTTTT
This sequence comes from Leptonychotes weddellii, assembly GCF_054177405.1. NCBI lineage: Eukaryota > Metazoa > Chordata > Mammalia > Carnivora > Phocidae > Leptonychotes > Leptonychotes weddellii. The sequence goes on from NW_028011640.1 coordinate 207, forward strand.
TCTTTTATTTCATCTAACTTAAAAAAGCATATTATTTATGTTTTAAGCATACAGCTCACAATACTTAAGATTATATAGTCTTGGAGGGTACAGGACTCTCACATGATTTTTTTTTTAAAGATTTTGTATTTATTTGATAGAGAGAGAAACACGAGAGAGGGAACACTAGCAGGGGGGAGTGGGAGAGGGAGAAGCAGGCTTCCCACTGAGCAGGGAGCCCGATGTGGGGCTCTATCCCAGGACCCTGGGATCATGACCTGAGCCAAAGGCAGAGGCTTAGCGACTGAGCCACCCAGGTGCCCCTCACATGATTTTTAAAGAAATGAAACACAACCCCATTTAAGGGAAAAAGAAAAAATATCCCAACATTCTGAGGCATGTATTTGAAAAACAATACCCTCAGCCCTTATTTAATACTACCATTTGGAGTTGGGCATTTGACAAATGCATCCATCTGTCCACTGTATCACTGATTTTGGAGGTGATTTCTGACTCTGTGAGGGGTCTTCTCTTGAGTTTGACAGCTGTTGGTGAAAATATGAAATTAGAGAATAACCTGAGCTGAGACAGATGATCAACGTTATCTGAGGCACTGAAAATAAGTGCCCTAGTCTTGTTCT
>NW_028011641.1:0-11714 GCF_054177405.1 Leptonychotes weddellii
GACATCTGAATCTAATGATGTACTGTAAGTTGGCTAATTGAATTTACATTAAAAAAAGTAATAAATAAACCAAATGGAGTTGGTCTTCTGTTACACCCTGAAATATCCTAAGTGGTATTCTGAGCGCATTAGTTCATTTCCATTTGCTTGATGAGTAATCTGAAAGGGGTAGGGGGTGTGGGGGGGGGAGGGGAGGGGGTGTGTGTGGGGTGGGGGGTGTGCATGTGTGTGTGTGTGTGTGTGTGTGTGTATGTGATGTCACCCAGCTGGGTTCTGAGCTCCCAGAAGCAGACAGATAATATATCTTCTCTTCATATCCACTGACAAGGCTTACTGCTGCCTGGACTACAGTAGGTGCTAATCCTGTACAAACACGTCCCCCGCCATCTCCCACGTCCATATTCCCACATCCACAGACACCCATAAGGAAGCACATACCTACTGCTACTCAAGGCAGCAGCTCAACACAGAAACACACCAAGTACTCACTAAGGGACACAATTTGCTACAGCCCAGACTGTCAAGGAAAACTGACCCACAGAGTTTTACAAGGCTGAACAGGCTGCGTTGTCTAAAACAGTGCTTTTCAAACAGTGAATTGTGACCCATCCACGTCATAAAATCAATGTAATAGTTTGCAAATCCCCGTCTTAGAAAATGCAGTCAGCTAGAGTAAACTAGAAAAAATCAGTATGCGTTACATAGTGTAAGAGTTAAAGACTGTTTTTGTGAAGTTGTTGAAGTGTGTGTTTGGGGTATAAGTGCCATGAAAAATCTGTTCTCTACACAAACAAAAGAAATAGACCCTTAAACACAGAGAGCAAGCTGATGGGTGCCAGACGGAAAGCGGGGGGGGAGTGAAATTGGTCAAGGGAATTAAGAGTTACAAGCTTCCACTTATACAAATAACTCACAAAGATGAAAAGTACAACATCCGGAATATAGTCAAATAATATTGTCATAACAACTGTACCGTGACAGATGGTGACTATACTTAATCGTGGTGAGTGCTGAGTAATGAACAAACTTGTCGAATCACTATGTTGCACACCTGAAACTGACATAACATTGTACAGATCAACGATACTTCAACAATGAAAAGAGAAAAAATTGTGTTCTCACTGTTGGTGGTTTGATGAGCACTGTCCTCAAAGCCTTCATCTGGTGCCATCTAGTGGTAAAAGCCCTATCTGCAGTCGAGAAAGAACCACAGACCAGTGAGAAGAGTCCGCAAACATGGATGTCTGGTTGGAAGGGGCCTTCCAAATGACCTGGTCGACCCTGACATGCAGGGCAAGCACCCTTCAACAACACCGAGCTATTGCCTGAGCACGCCCCACAAAGGAGGCACTCGCTCCCCCGCTGAGCAGCTCTACCTGCTGAAAAGCTGACCAAGCCGCCTTCCTCTAGGAGCTCCTCCCTGTCCTTCCTACTGCCCTCTCCTGGATGACAAGGAGCAGCTTCTGTGCTCGCCCTCAGTTTAACACTCTTGATCCAGTCAAGCAATACTTGTTGAGTGTCTGCTAAGTGCCAGGCACTGGGGATACAGTGGGGAACCCGGGAAGACACAGAGACAGAGACAAAGAGAAGGAAGAGCTTATGCCAGATGAAGGACAACAGCATGGGGGCAGGAAGCGCCTCGGAATGTTCCAGTAGCAGAAGGTATACAGGGAGGTTGAAGAACAGCAGAGAAACAGGAGAAACCTCAGAGGTTTCTGGGGTGTATGTGTTTTAATTTCTCTCTGTTTTATAATTTTTCTAAACTAGCCATAGGCCATATTTCATTCTAAGACACCATCAATTGTAAGACTGAAAAAAGAAAAAAGAAACACTGCCAGTTAGTCCATGTCTTTCTTATTGCTTACAATTCTCATTTTATGTTTATGAAAAAGCCCTTTTAGACTTTTGGGACAGAACAAAAGGGAAAGGATGAGTGACATGAGTTGGTCAAGTCTTCCCTTTCAGGAGATCTGTGAGTTTCCACACAACATTGACCTTCGAGCCGCCAAGGGCACTGGCGAGGCTGAGTTTCTGAAGAGATCGCCATCACTGGCTCTGAGATCGCTTTCCAAGCTCCCGACCCTCCAGGTGTAGGCTGTGTTCCTGCGTCTTTCTTGATCTCGTCAGAAGGTATCAATGGATGGTTCTGGAATAGCAATCGGGATTTGTGCTCCTTCTTCAAATGGCCCTTAAATGGTACGTGGACTGAAGCAGCCAGGGGCTGCAGGTGCAGCGGTCCAGCCACACCACGAGGAAGACCGAGCACGTCCACGTGCACAGATAATGACAACTCCAACATGGTGCACAGTGACCGCAGGACACATCAAGAGTGAATCTGGGCGCCTGGGTGGCGCAGTCTGTTGGGCAACCGACTCCTGGCTGAGGCTCAGGTTGTGATCTCAGAGTCTTGAGATGGAGCCCCACGTCTGGCTCCGCACTGGGCGTGCAGCCTGCTTGGGATCTTTCTCTCTCCCCTCCCCTCCCTACCACCGTTCACATGTGTTCTCGCTCTCAAAAAGTTAAACAAATAAATAGATAAAATAAAACCCAAAGAATGAAAGATCTCTTTATTTATTTTTTTTTTATTGTGCTATGCTGGTCACCATACAGTACATCGGTAGTTTTTCATGTAGTTGTTCCATGATTCATTGTTTGCGTATAACACCCAGGGCTCCATGCAATACGTGCCCTCCTTAGTACCCATCACCGGGCTAACGCATCGCCCCACATCCCTCCCCTCTAACACCCTCTGTTTGTTTCTCAGAGTCCATAGTCTCTCATGGTTAGTCTCCCCCTCCGATCTCCCCCCCTTCATTTTTCCCTTCCTTCTCCTAATGTCATCCACGCAATTCCTTATGTTCCACAAGTAAAACCATATGATAAGTGACTTTCTCTGCTTGACTTAAGATGTCATATTTAGGGGCGCCTGGGTGGCTTAGTCGTTAAGCGTCTGCCTTCGACTCAGGTCATGATCCCAGGGTCCTGGGATCGAGCCCCGCGTCGGGCTCCCTGCTCAGCGGGAAGCCTGCTTCTCCCTCTCCCACTCCCCCTGCTTGTGTTCCCGCTCTCACTGCCTCTCTGTCAAAATAAATAAATAAAATCTTTAAAGAAGGAAAAAAAAGATCCCATATTTAGAAAGACCTTTTCTCAGTGTTTATTCAATCCAGTATTCCCTGAAATTTTCATGACGTTCACATACCACCTGCTGCATTTAATATTCCTTTATATATTTTTAAAGATTTTATGCATTTATTAGAGACAGAGAGAAAGCGAGGGAGAGAGCCCAAGCAGGGGGAGCGGCAGAGGGAGCTGGAAAGGGAGAAGCAGGGCAGGGACCCCGAGATCATGACCCAAGCCGAAGGCCGAAGCTCAACCAACTGCGCCACCCGGACGCCACTTAATATTCCTTTAAACCAGCTCACTTCTTTTTAGTACCCAGGTCTGACGTGCTACCTAATTTTTTCTTCTATCACACCCGGTAATAAATACCTATTAAAATGTAAAACTTCTATCTGGGTGCCACCTCAAGTCATCTCCCATTCCTCCCGTGGGAAACACTGATCTGCTCCAGCCACCAGTTCATTCAAGAAGCACTGACTGACTTGGCCCCTTCGGCAGGAGCGTCACCTGCAACGGTGGGAACTTGCCAGGAAAGGTGTGACATGCCCTCCACCGGATATTTCTCCATCGGAGGGAATGGGAAGGGGCCCTCCCCGCTCTTCCAGCCAGTGAGGGTCGAGGCTGGGGCTGCTTCATTTCACTTCTCATCAACACTCATGAGTGCTGGCTACAATGCCAGGCATTATTCCACACGCTGGACAAACAGGAACACGTACAGCCCTCAGAAGCACCCTCTGTGGAAGGCACCGCTTACAGACAGAGGTCGAGGTTGTTTCCTCAAGCTGTGCAACCTCGGAGGAAACTTAATTCCATTGCTTTTCAAACCTACTTACCCACTTGGACTTCCATCCCTCCCCCAACACTTCAGTTGCTGACATGGTGTCGGTGTGTATGTGTGTCTGCTTCTGTAGGTATACACAGTGCATGTAGATAGATAGATAGATAGATAGATAGATAGATAGATATACGGTGCCCTGTATGTACATATATATGTACCTACAATGTATATATCTGCAATTGCAAGAGTCCATCCAATACTCTCAGCATCGGTTTTCAAGTTGGGAATTTTAACTGCACACTGCATACGGGCCTTTAAGATATGCTCTACCTCTCATTTTTAATTTTATTGTTGTTCTTTTACGTCCTTTAGTCTCAGTTTTTGGTTCCTATTTCCTGTTGGGTTTATTCTTGGTTATAAATGGAAGGCAGGAAGCAAAGTCTTAAGGGCAACAGACTTTGTACCTACACAGACTTTGAGTTTGTTTCCCTTCTTGTGAGCTCTGTTGCTTTCCTCAGCAGATCCGCAAGGCCTTAAGTGTTTAATCACCTAAGAAAAACAAAACAAAAACAAAAGACAAAAAAACACGAAAAACAGGGGTGCCTAGGTGGCTCAGGCGTTTAAGTGTCTGACGCTTGATTCGGCTCAGGTCATGATCTCAGGTTCCTGAGATCGAACCCCGTGTTCAGGCTCCACGCTCAGTGCAGACTCTGCTTTCCCTCTCCCCCTGCCCCCCTCCACTCTGTCTCGCTCTCTCAAATAAATAAATAAATAAAATCTTAAAACAAAAAACAAAAAACAACACTGGGCCTCAATTAACTAAGACTCACAGGCTATCATTTCCTCCCAAAGGAAGCTACTGGTATTGCTTTCTGGCTTCATCTAATTGCCAGTTACTTCACAAGGATCAATAGGATCTAAAATGTACTGTCTCTACTGCAAGTAGTCCCTGAACACTGGGCAAGACATGAACGGAAAAGGAACCAACATTCACCAGAGGGTGAATAAGGAGGAGAAGCCAATCAGAAATTTCCCACGGTACAATGTCTCATATCTGACTTAAACAAACAATAAAAAAGAAAAAAACAGTTAATAAAGAATAGACTAATAAGATACCATGGATCTGAATAATGCTAAAGTACTTTTGGAAAAAATAAAACATTTAAGAACACGTATTCTGAATATTTTCTCCCAGTCTGTCTTGCCTGTTCATTTTCTTAGTGTATCTATTTTTCCTTTCTAATTAGAGCTTTTACTGTTCTGCATACAAAACATTTGTCTACCTCAAGGTTGTCAAGATATTTTCCCATGTTTTCATACAAAAGTTTTACGGTTCTAGCTTTTTCCTTTTTTAAGATTTATTTATTTGAGAGAGAGCGCGCCCAGGGGGCAGCAGTAGAGGGAAAGAATCTCAAGCTGACTCCTCGCTTAGCGTGGAGCCTGACACAGGGTTCACACGGAGCTCAATCTCATGACCCCGAGATCATGACCTCAGCCAAAATCAACAGTCGGACTCAAGCGACTGAGCCACCCAGGCGCCCCTGGTTCTAGCTTTCATATTTAGGTTTATGATTCATCCCAAATGAATGTGTGTATGTCAGAATGAGGGAGGGGTCAAGGTCCGTTTTCTTTCCGCCTGAATGTCCAGGTCACACAGAATTATTCATTAAAAAGACTTCCCTTTCCACCACTGAACTGACTGGACGCTCTGGGCAAAAATCAGTCGACAGTACTTGCGTTTGGTCTATTTTTTGGACTCTCTGCTCTGCTCATTGATCTATCTTTATGTCAAAGACTTGGATTACTGTGGCTTTGCTATAAGTCTTAAAATTAAGCAAGAATAAGCAGTGTAAGTTCATCAACTGTGTTCTTCTTTTGAAGACTTTTTTGGCTATTCCAGACCCTTTGCATTTCCATATACATTTTAGAATCAACTTGTTCATTTCTTCTAAAACACATGGCTAGGATTTAACTGGGATTGCATTGTTTGCATGAATCAAGGCGTGGAGAACAGAAATCTCCATGACATCAAATCTTCCCCGATGTATGAACAAAACAGATCTCCCATTTATTTCAGTCTTCTTGAATTCCTCTCAACAAAGTTTTTTACTTTTCTGTGTAAAGGTGTTTCATGTCTTTCATGAGACTTATTCCCAGCCAGTTTGGGGTTGTTTTGGTTGTTGTTTTTGTTTTGTAAGTAGGCTCCACACCCAGCATGGAGCCCAATGCAGGGCTTGAACTCACAACCCTGAGTTTAAGACCTGAGCTGAGATCAAAACACAGATGATTCATCAACTGAGCCAGCCAGTCACCCCAACCAGTTTACGTTTTTTGATGCTACTGCAAGTATTTAAAATTTCTATTTTCCTATACATGTATTTTTAAAATACATCTGTATGACAAAGAATTCCTATTCAGAATATATAATAAACTCCAGTAAGTCAAAACCAAAAACAACATTCACAACAAAAATGGGCAAAAGACTTGAACACACAGTTCACAAAAGATGTCGGAATGCCCAATAAACACACGAAAAGGTGCCTAAGATCATTCTTCACCAGGGAAATGCAATGTGAAACCATAATGAGATGCTATTTCACCCTCACTGACAACACAGAATCTTAACGAGGATGCTGAGCAACTGGAGTGTTACTATATTGCTGGTGGGAAGTGGAAACTGATAAACCACTTTGGAAATTAGTCTAGCAGTTCAATATATCCCTTCCCTGTGACTAAGCAATTCCACTAAGCAATTTCAAGAGAAATTTAAGACTGCTATAAGAATGTTTATTGTAGCCTATTCACAATGACCAAAAAACTGGATACAACATGTCTGATCATCAGATGAACAGATGAAAAAATTGTGGTATATGCACACTACATACAAAGGACCAAACCATTTTACACTCACAAAGACTCTCTCCTTAACCAAACGCTAGCCTGACTCCTCTGAGGCCTCTTCTCAAAGGGGCCTCAACCTGGGCTTATCATATGCAGACTCGCCCAAACACTAACATACTTTCTAACAGCTCAAGACCCCACCCCTAGGGTGACTCCAGTCACCCTTAGTCCCTACTGAGAAAACTCAAGGCATCCACGGTTTGTTCAGCCAACAATGAAAAGTCTGGCCTCTGTCTCCCAGTGAGTAAATCCAGGTGGTTTCACGTTTCCCACTTTTTGTAATCTTTTACTTCTCTGACTTTATTCACCTCTGGCATTACTCCCTCATCCTCTCTTTATAATGCCCTCTGTGGGGTGCCTGGGTGGCTCAGTTGTTAAGCCTCTGACTTTGGCTCACGTCATGATCCCAGGGTCCTGGGATTGAGCCCCACATCGGGCTCCCTGCTCTGCAGGGAGCCTGCTTCTCCCTCCTCCCACTCCCCCTGCTTGTGTTCCCTCTCTAGCTGTCTCTCTCTCTGTGTCAAAAAATAAATAAGATCTTTAAAAAATAAAATACCCTCTGTACAAATCAAGGTTGAGTTTCATTCATGCTGGACTCTTTTCCTGATTGCAATAGTTATTACTGATTAAAATCTGTCCTTACCACTTAAAGTAGGATCTGGCTTTGTGTATCTTTGATAAGTGCACACAACATGGATAAATCGCAAAGAACACACTGAGTGAAAGAAGACAAAACGATACACACTGCTTGATTCCATTTACACGACGTACAAGAAAAGGAAATTATACTCTATCATAGATCCTGAAATCAGAAAATGACCACTGGAGGTAAGGAGATTAACTAGAAAGAGATACAAAGGAAACTTGTGGAGTTTCAGATACAGTTTTCGGGGATGGTGCACAGATATACAGTTGGCCCTTGATCAACCCAGGGGTTAGGGGCGCTGACCCCTGTGCAGTCAAAAATTTTCATTTAACTTTTACTCCCCAAAAACTTCCCTGCTAATTGCCTACTGATGACCAGAAGCCTTACTGATAACATAAACAGTTGATTAACATATATTTTGTGTGTTAGATTTATTATACATTGTATTCCTTCACTAAAGTACACTAAAGAACATATTCAGAAAATCATACAGAAAACATGTTTACAGTACTGTATTATATTTATCGAAAAATCTGCATATAAGTGGACCCATGCAATTCAAACCCATGTTGTTCAAGGGTCAACTGTATACATTTCTTAATGCTCATCAAGCTGAACAATGAGACCTGAGCATTTTATTTTACAAATTATCTCCTTTTCTCCCCTGCCGTCCCACCTCTGTCACTGAAGAATACCTGAGGAGATTCTTGTCTTTTTTTCTTTTTTTTAAATAGGCAACACACCCAGCATGGAGCCCAGTGTGGGGCTTGAACTCACAACCCTGAGATCGAGACCTGAGCTGAGATCAACAGTCAGATGTTCAACCTGACTGAACCACCCAGGCACCCCTACCTGGGGAAATTCTAAAGGAAAAAAAAAAAAAAATGAGAGATGTAGCTGACCCACCAAGTTCCCCTTTCTTTCTTTCTTTCTTTTTTTTTTTTATTTTTAAAGATTTTATTTATTTACTTGACAGCGAGAGAGGGAACACAGCAGGGGGAGTGGGAGAGGGAGAAGCAGGCTTCCCGCTGAGCAGGGAGCCCGATGCGGGGCTCAATCCCAGGACCCTGGGATCATGACCTGAGCCGAAAGCAGAGGCTTAACAACAGAGCCACCCAGGTGCCCCAATCCAAGTTCCCCTTTCAATATCCACTTACCCCTGCTTCCTTACTAAGAGGGCCCCAATTTTGTTCGAGGTATTAATCTGCCCTGTGAGAAATTCTCCCCCCCGCCAAGTCCCTGCAGCTATGGGTAGGGCCACATGACTACTTCCAGCCAATGACACCTATGTTGAAGTCTACATGGCAGGACTACCTAAAAAGCTACTGCTTTCACAGGCTTAGACACATGTTTTTTGTCAGTGTCCCTTTCTTTTCTTCCTTCCTGGAGTACAGCTGCTCAAATGAACTAAGAAAAGGGTGCTATTCAGTGGTACAAACCTATTCTTACTCTAGAAGCAAGCTATAGGAGCTCTCAATCAATTCACAACTAAGTTATATCGCAAGGCAAAATGTTCAGGCATCAAAATGAAAAAAGCAATTCCAACTGGAAGTGAAGAACGATATACCCATGTCTGTGTTAAAGTATATATAATAATTTAGTATTTAAGGGCTGTTTCAAATCCATGGGGGATACAGACCATCACTAGATGGTGTAGGGACAAAACTGCTACCTTATAACATACAAAATAATAAAGATAGATGAATGGTCTAAGCAACGGAAGCCCAAACCATAAAAGTGCTAAAAGAAAATGCAGTGATTGAAAATGGTCTTTTTAAGCATTATCCAAAGCCACAAGCTATAAAGTTAGACTATGAGATTTGGCACCATAGAGATTCAGAATGAAATGTATCATGAAATGTATGGTACAAGCTAAACCGAAAGACAATAGTTTGGGAGAAAATACTGCAACTAGTACAGAGGCAAAGGACTACTATCCTACCTATAAAAAGTTCCTACAAATCAATAAGAAAAATATAAGTACCCAAACAAAAAGACAACAACCCAGCAGGAAAATGATAACGAGCGAGGATTCATGTAAAAAAGTATCCGTGAAAAAAGTATCAGTGATAGGGACCAACTAAAATTGCTCAGTATTACTAGTGATTATAAAAATATAAATTTAAGGGGCACTTGGCTGGCTCAATCGGTTAAGCATCCGACTCTTGATTTGGGCTCAGATCATGGTCTTAGGGTTGTGGGATCCAGCCCCATTCAGGCTCTGCACTCAGTGGGCAATCTGCTTGAGATTCTCTCTCTCCCTCTCCGTCTGCCCTTCCCCCGTGTTCGCTCTCAAATAAATCTTTAGAAATATGTTTGTATAGGTATAAATACATATAGCTACATATATAAATTCAAATATATATAAAATAAATACATATTTAAATTTAAATATAAAACATACATTTATAGATATAGAGATAGAGAGAGAAAAATTTAAAACAGGCATTATTTTTCCCCTGCCACTTGACAAAAAATTTAAAAGACTGAGAAATGTTCTGTGATTAGCATCTCATTTACCATGGGTGAGAACCAAAAATGACATAACCACTCCTGAGGATCATTTTGCAGAGGTTTTCACCCTGAAATCTATCTCGAGGGAAAACTCAAACACACATGCAAAGATGTTCATCACAGCCCTTTCTTAATAGCAAAATCATAGCCACCCAAATAACAAACAGAATCGTCACGTAAAGTACAACCACACTGTGGAAAAACATTCAGACATTAAAACACACATGAAAAATTGTACGCACAGTATATTCAAATTAGGCTGAGTGGGGGATATGTATTCACTTCTGTCATTTAAAAAGTTAATCCTGAAGGGGCACCTTGCTGGCTCAGTTGGAAGAGCATGTGACTCTTGATCTCGGTGTTATGAGCTCTAGCCCCAAGTTAGGTACAGAGATCCCTTAAAAATAAAACCTTAAAAAAAATTAACCATAAAAGAAAAATAATTAGTATTCTAGATCTGAGACCACTGCTTTTCACAGATATTTTCAAAAATTTAATTTGTTCCCTTTTGGAAAAAATGGGGGGAGGCAGCGAAAATCCAGTAAAGCCATTATTTATTCGACTTTCTTGATGGGCAAATTTGGCAGCTAATTTATCCTTACCAGAATATTCTCATCCTAAAGTGACATGTCTTCTCTGGGGAGGAAAAGCAGCAGCCCCCACCTTCAGAATATTTCAGATCAAAATCTCAGCCCTGCACTCTGGACAGAGCCGGGAAGATGCCATCAGTGGGCTGCAAGGCCTAGGCCCTCCAGAAAATGCTGCCTCTCCCAAGAGGTGATCCTCTGACCCACTTGCACGTCAAGGGGGACGTTCTTCGATGCGGCTGACATCAGAAAAACTTCTGGAATTCTCACAATACAATTTCCGTCTTACAGCCCCTGGCCTGGTTTCTAAAACACACAGACCACTCAAAACCAGTGAAACAGAACATGGGAATTTGGAGACCTCATCAGGAAATAGAACCATGAGCATCTACATTCAGTTCCTCATCACTCTGCCGGCTCAGAAATACTTACTAGGGGTCTACGAGGCTCATGGCACTGAGACACACATGGTCCCTCTCGGCACCACTATTCCCACGGGGGAGACAAACATTAAACGAGACGTCTGCGGAGCAACGGGACTGACTGCCACAAAGGAGATGCACAGAGAACAGATAAGGGGCTGGACCTTGTCGCAGGTGTCAGGGGCCTCCGGAGGGAGCCGCATCTCACATGAGCCAGAAGGCTGGGCACCTTCTTGGACTCATCGGCCTCACCCACATCCAATCTGTCAGTACATCCCATCAGCTCTCCCTTCAGCATGTACCCAGAATCTGGATCGATTCTCAGCACTTCCACCCCTACCATCCTGATCCAAGCCAGCAGCATCTCCGACTTGGAATATCCCAGTAGCCTACTAACTGATCGCCCTGCTTCCACCCTCGCTGTTCTCAACAGAGAAGCTGAAGTGATCCCATTAAAACCCAAGTCGGGTCACCTCATCCGTCACTTCAAAATCCCCCAGTGGCCACCATCCCAGGTCCCTAACACCCTATCTGCTACTCTTCCCCTTCTCCCTCACTCTGGCCTTGTCATTCCTGGAACAAGGCAGGCCAGCTCCCCCCACGGAGGGCTTCCTACTCCCCCTTCTCTCTGCCTGGGACACTGTTCCCACAGACATGCACAGGGCCCACTCCCTCAACCTCCTGCAAGGCTTTCCCCACTCTTGTCCTCAGGGGGCCGTCCCTGGCCATCCCAGCTCAGAGGACAA
>NW_028011642.1:0-826 GCF_054177405.1 Leptonychotes weddellii
TTCAACTTTCCTTTTTTCTTGTTGCAAACCTTCCATTTCAGACCTAAAGTAGTGTCTCTTTAAAGTCCAATCCTCCATGAGTTAAAAATAAATTCCTCATTTCACCCTCTAATTTATACTGGTGTCTTTACTGTTCCCTCCAGTCTCCAAAGCTGAAAGTTCTCTAATGGTCTTATTGACAACCTGAGATCAAATAAGCATGTTAATATAGAACAGACATTTATTTGATCTGAAGAGCAAGGGAGTTGGTACTGAAGTGGTTTTTGCATAACAGGTATTCCTCATGGCAAAACATACAATTATTTTTGAGATCTCTTTGTGGACTGAGTTTTAAACTAAATTGCATGCCATTAATATTTCTCTCTGACTGTTGGTCTCAGTTTTTTTAATTAGGTAACATCTGAGGCAGGGTGCAATTTAGATACACAATGGTCCATCTTCTATATTAAGAGATATTAATAATAATATTAGTGATTAATTATGCATGTCACCTCACAGAGGTCCTAATGCAAGCACAAATCAGCTGCAGCAACCTAAGAAATTCAACTCTGCTTATTCACATACTGGGAAGGTGTGTGTCTGTGGCTCTCTAGGTGTCTTCATTGCATAAATCTTATCATTAAATTTCCCTTATGTGGCTTATTTAAAAAACAACAACAACAACTTTCTACTGCCTTGCCTCTGGAACTTTAGAAATTTATATTTTATCTGAAAATAGCATCACTAAAGGTTTTGTCACACAGTTTCTTATGTCACTATAGAAACTTTTTTTAAAAATTTTTATTATGTTATGTTAGTCACCATACAATACATCATTAGTTTTTGA
>NW_028011643.1:0-826 GCF_054177405.1 Leptonychotes weddellii
CCCCTTCATTTTACCCTGCCTTTACTCCACCCTTTTTAAAAATATCTTTTTCTATGTCACCTTCCTCAAGACACTTTGAACAACCTACTCTCCTTCACTCTAGATGCTTTCTCTCTTCCCTCAACCCTCCTTGCATCTGATTTTTTCTCTATTGTGCCACTTACCTCATTTTTCTGGGTTTATATTTCAGTTATTTATTCTTTTTTTTTTGACCAACTTGTTCTTTCTTAAGTTGTGTATGCTCTGAAACACCTAACACAATAAGTGTTCAATAAGTAAATTTAACTGATCATCCTCCACCTCTGATACATAACCTAGTACTAGAACTATAAAACTAATGCAGGCTAGAGAAAGTGTATGTCAGTTCAGGTGCACTGCATCTTAGCCACATTAGGCCTCATTTGATCTGAGGAGTAACTACAAAACCTGGTATGATTCAATTCCACAATCAAATTGCATCTTTCAATTGGAAGAGAATTGTTTTCATAAGAGGCTAGCAGGAATAATCATCTGTTCTTGAACAGTCATAGTAAAGCAACAATTGCAGTAAAAACAAGATTTCTGCAGATTTTTTAAGTACTGTATTTGTGACCCTGTGGATTAAGTACTCAGCTGAGAATTTTTATAACAATTCTGTGTATTATCCCTCTTGCTTATGGACCTTGGTCCATAATTTCCTCAACTTGCCTTATTTATTTATATTTTAAATTTCACACATTTTGGGAAAAAAGTGCCTAGTGAGATCTTTTTTTTACTGACTTCAGTGACTAAACATCTCATCTTTAAGAGCAGGGTTTGTTCCCACTGATTTTTAAAGTCAGCTTTT
>NW_028011644.1:0-826 GCF_054177405.1 Leptonychotes weddellii
TGGGGCTCATTTTGTCCTTTTGACCTCTTATCTTTCTAAATGGCTTCGGCCTTTCTGGGTCACCTGGGCATGGGACCTCATCCTCACCGCCCCACTCCCACCTCCCATCCTTCCCTGCTCACGTTCATCTGCCTTTTCCTCCTTCTGCCTGTATTGTCAGCCCAGGGCACGTTATTGTTACTTCTGTTAATGCTACTACTTAATCTCCAACCAGCTTCCCTTTGCCAGTTTCCTGGCCTTCATCCGAACTCATCCTCAACATTACTGTGCAACTAATCTTCCTAGAAGAACGATCTAGAAACCTCCCTGGTGAGAAATGCATGGTGGTTCTCCAGTCTCCCTACCAAAACCCAAGTGGCTTATTCTAATGCTCAGGGCCCTTTGGAGCCCACCTATCTTAGTTTGCATTGCTATGACAAGAAAAATAGACTCGTGGCTGAAACAGCAAACATTTATGTCTCACAGTTCTAGAATTTCAAAGTCCAAGATCAGGGTGCCAGCATGGTCCGGTTCTGGTGAGGGCCCTACTCCTGGTTTTCTCACATGGCAGGGAGAGAGAGAGAGAGAGAGAGGGAGAGAAAGAGAGAGTTAAGTTAGTCCTGGTCCCTTTATTGCCTTATAGGGGCACTAATCCCATCATGGGATCATGGGGGCTCCACCCTCATGACCTCATTAACCCTAATCTAACCTCCCAAAGTCCTCACCTCCAAATACCATCACACTGGGGTTTCCTAACATATGGGGTTTCAACATATGACACAAACATTCAAAGCATAGCACCATCATATTCTCAGTGTTAATTCCTTTTGTTGTCCTACTTACATAG
>NW_028011645.1:0-826 GCF_054177405.1 Leptonychotes weddellii
AACGCGCAGACGGTACGTGGGGCACAAACTGGCATCGCTCCGAGCGGTGGGAAGGCCAGTCCTCCGCCCGCTGGCTTTCTTGGCGGAGGCTGCACCTGGCTTCTGTGTTTTCGGGGAAGGTCTGACTCTGGGGCGCAGTGGCGAGATGGAGAAGGAGCCTTCTTTCTCTCGGGAGTCAGAGGGAGGGAACTCGCGGTACAGGAGAGAGCGCACCCCGTGCACACCAGATGAGGGGGGAAACAACCCAGATGCAGCCAGCAAGAAACAGCTGCTGAAGGAGAAATGGGCCGTGTGGGGGGCAGAGTGGTACCGCCCTGCTCTGGAGGAGGGTGGAAGGTGTGAGCGGACAGAGCTGGAAAGACAAGGGCGGGTGTGGGGGAGGCTACTCTGGCTCCTTAGCCAAGCCCGTCTGCACTGGAGGAATCCAGCTGTGGGAGCTGATTCAGGAGACCCTGGGCACTGCGGAGGGCGCAATGGCAAGGGTCTGCACAGGGCTGGGCCTGGGCGGGGACAGACATTTAAATCAGCCTCCCCTCCCCTCTGAACCGGAGCATCCTCCTCCTTCCCCGCAGCTCTTATGCACACACAGACAAAACAAGAAAGAAACAAGATAGAAACAAGATAAATGCTCCCAGCAGCCTGGGGCCATCTAATTCCAATGGGGGCCGGATATTTTGTTTCCCAGTTTCTGAATGTCCTGAATTAGGGCCCTTCCTAGAATTTCTATCCCTCTTTTAACGCCTCCCACCAGAGCCAAAATGAATTGGCAGAACATTCCCAACCACTTCTGCCCTCCGCACAAATCCACAGGCTGTGAGCTTCTCAC
>NW_028011646.1:0-826 GCF_054177405.1 Leptonychotes weddellii
CTTGATTGTCTAAATGATCTGCTCATGACTGACTGTGGGGTACTGAAGTCCTCTACTAATACTGTATTGTCTATTTCTCCTTTCAGATCTGTTGATATTTGCTTAATGTGTTTAGATGCTCTAATGTTGGGTGCATATGTATTTATAGTTGTTACATACTTTTGATGAATTAACTCCTTTATTACTGTATATTACCTTCTTTGTCTCTTATTACAGTTTTTGACTTACAGTCTATTTTGACTGATACAGGTATAGTTCACCCTGCTCTCTTTTGATTTCCCTTTGTGTATAATATCTTCTTCTATTCTTTCATTTTGAACCAATGTGTGTCCTTAAAGTTGAGGTGACTCTCTTGCATATAGCATATAGTTTGGGGCTTAGGTTTGCTTTTTCAAAAAAATCCATTCAGCCACATGTTGTCTACTAGCAGGATAATTTAATCCATTCACATTTCAAGCAAGTATTGATAGGTAAGGACTTATTAATGTCATCTTACTCTTTTCTGGTTCTTTTATAGTTCTTTTGTTCCTTTCTTCTTCTCTTGCTTTCTTCCTTTGATGATTTGCTGTAGTGGCATACTTTGAATCTCTTTTCTTTATATCTACTTTTTTGCTTTGTGGTTATCACAAAGCTTACATAAAATATCTTATAGATATCACAATATATTTTATGCTGATAACAACTTTGATTGCATACAAAAATCCTCCCCTTTTACTCACCCACCTCATTTTGTTTTTGATGTCACAATTTACATTTTTTATATAGTATATAACAAATTACTGTAGCTATAGTTATTTTTAAAGATTATTTCTAGAGAGAGAGAGCT
>NW_028011647.1:0-826 GCF_054177405.1 Leptonychotes weddellii
TGTGCCACGGATCACGGTTTATGGCAACCCTGAGCTGAGAGCCCGCGCCTCGGCTCTGTGTCTGCAGCCGGCTTCCCTGCTCCGATACCTGGGAGCTCTGCCACACTCAGGCACCCCCGGTCTTTCTGTGACCCCGAGGGTCCTGAGACCACACTGTCCCACGAGGGTTCCACCCCTGCTGAGCCACTGGAGCGACTTCCCTCAATGGAGCCGACTTCTAGAAGTTCCGATTTTGTGCTCCGCGGCTCTATCACTTGCCAGAAGTGGCCGACGGATACCCCCTCCCCCACCGTCTATCCTCCCAAATATCGCCTCGGATTCACTTCTCCGCACGTCCTACCTTCCAGAAAGTGGTCACTTTTCTATCATAGAGTTGCAGCTATTCTTTTCTTCAATCTCCTGTTGAGTGCACAGGTGTTCAGAATGGTTTAATCCCTAGCCAGCTGAATCCCTGGGACCAGACGAAATGTAGGTCTCCTACTCCTCCGCCCTCTTGCTCCGCCCCCTCGCCCCTCCTGTTAAGTCTTTCTTCCATGCGGTTGCAAAGAATGAGAAAACATGACATGTACGAAAGGATCTGTTATCCAGTCACGAAATTCACTCACCTTCTCAGTTTCTGGGAAAAGCGCCCAAAAGGTTTACCAAAACATATCAAAACATGATCCATTATCTCTGCTACCCTTTCAGGCAGAGGCTTCTGATTTACTTATTTTTTAAAAAATATTTATTTATTTATTTGAAAGAGAGAGAGAGAGCATGAGCAGGGGGAGGGGCAGAAGGAGAAGCAGACCAGGGAGCCTGATGTGGGCTTTGATCCCAGGACCCT
>NW_028011648.1:0-826 GCF_054177405.1 Leptonychotes weddellii
CCCCTTTCCACATCGGAACCCCAAGATGAAGACGGAAGCAAAGACCGAACGCTGACCGGTTCGGCAAACGCATTTCTATTAACAACAACACGCTACTTTTGATGACAGCGACGTCTGAGAGGCTCGCGGTCTGCAAGGCGGCAACGGCCCGTGTCTCACAAAACCCAGATGGGCTGAGACGGACTCGAAAGGCCACTGGCCGCCCACCCACTCCAGTGTCCCGGATAAGCTCTGCTCTTAGTTTGGGGAGCTCCCGCCCCACATGGGTGGCTAAAAAACGTCGGGGGTTCCCTAACAAGCCTGCTCCCAGGTCTGGGAGAACTTTGCATGGAGTCCCTGTGGTGTGGCCGGATGGGACGGCGGGGTTCCCCTGGTGCTAGGCCGTGTTTTCGTGATGCCACCGACAGGTTCAACTAGATGCCACCCTGGCCGGTTCTCCAGCGGGGAGCCCAAGGTCGTGATGGGTCTCCCCACACAGAGCATTCCTCCAGCCAGCAAAGCCCCCCCCGAAAGAAGCCAGTGACCAAGGGAAACACAATGAGTGCACGGAAGCCCACGGAAGGCCCCGCGTGGCTCCCGCGGCCCGCGTGCTTCTGTCACCTGCATGCAGCAGCCGAGGAACGTAAATCAGCCTCAATTAATTAACACGAGTCCTATACAAGCCATTAAAGGTATTTAGCTCTATCTGGGGATGTGCTATCAGGTAATGGATACTACAGGAGAAAAATAATTCGAAAATAGAGCCAAAGTGCTTTTTTGAAAGAGAGGCCACTCATGTGAGTCCAGCGGCATTTAAGACAGCTTCCAAGGCATTAGCATTTCAACT
>NW_028011649.1:0-826 GCF_054177405.1 Leptonychotes weddellii
GTCACTAACAGAGCAAGAGACTGTGTGTTCTGGAGGGTTCAGAGAGGAGCAGACTGTGGCTGCTTTCCTCTAGGGCAGAGGTCTGGGTGCAGACATTTTCCTTTGCCTTGACCCTCCAAAAGGCACCAAAAGCTGCCAGAGAACAAAAGCTGCTGGAGAATAAAAGCGCAAAAAACGGTTTCCATGGAGCCCAGCCCCTTGGTAGGGAGCAGGGCAACTCCGCCCAAGCAGGGTTGCCTGAAAAACAATGTGGCAGGCCCCTCCCGCAGAAGACAAGCTGGAAGAACAAGAGGACAACAACCCCAGGGTCCCCATAAAACTGTAAAACCCCAACACCAGGGGAAAATAGTATACTGAAGTCCTGGTGTTGCATCACGGCCTGTGTATTTCTTAGATACAACTTTTTTATTCTTTTTCATGTTTTTTCTCTGTTTTTTCTTTTCACCTACTTATCATTTCAACTAGATGTCTAACTTTTTAACTCCTACTGTTTCACACCTATACTTTTTTTCTCTTTTTCTTTTTTCTATATATAGAGATATAAACTTCAGTGTAGTCCTTTTTTCCCTATTCAATAATACCCTTATATATATATACCAGTTTTAATTTCCCTGTAACTCTGGGAAGTAGTGTTCTCTAATAAAGAGAACAAAATACACCCAGGAAGAACTGAAACACCCTATTTCACCTACATTAAAATATATAGCCCCCCCACTCTCATCCCCCCTTTTTCTTTTTTTTTAATTTATTTAACTTTATAAATCTTATTCTTGGGTTTCATTTTTGCTGGGTTTTCTTGGTGGTGGTTTCTGATCACTCCAAATTT
>NW_028011650.1:0-826 GCF_054177405.1 Leptonychotes weddellii
CCTGAGAAATCTGGAGAAATTTAGGAAAGAAATTGGCAGCTGAATAAAGCATTATTACTTTTTTGTTGTTGTTACCAGGGCCACGATCGCCTGGGTTTAACCTTAGAGCCTGGAAAGGGAGGATGGCTAATGCAAGACTGGAGCTGTGAGGAGCTTATACCCTCCAGGAGCCTTCTGTTTGCATGAAGGGAGTTGTCCTCGCTCTGGAGGAGACTGATCTGGCAAACCCAAGAGAGGAGGAAAGGGTCACACTCCCAAAGCTGCAGCCCACAGACAGCCCCAGGTCTTGAGAGGTGGGTGTGGGAGCAGGGAGTTTGTCATGTTCACATAAACTGAGGTGCAGGGATTCAGGAAGACAAGAGATGAGCCAGAGAGTAGAGTGGGTTCTAGGAAGGTTTCTGCACCAGACGTCTGGGTAGACACCTACCCAATTTCTGCTCCCCCAAGATAGAGCTGCCATCTTGTCTGGCTATCCCCACTTCCCCATGCGAATGAGTGATTGGTTGAAGGTGGTCACTTTCATCTGAATCAGCCAATGAAGTGTCAGGGGAGATTTGATGGTCAGGACTCCTGATTTTCTTTCCCAGAAGTCCTGAGTCTGGGTGTGGTCACTGTTTGCTTCATACTCTCTGGGGGAGAACGAGCCACAAGATGGAGGCAATGCCGAGAACATGATGCAAAGAGTAGGAAGCAACTTACACCATCCAACTCCAAGGGCATCCCCGAAGGCCAAACAAAGCGACTAAAACCCCAAAATGAATAGTTACCAGAGAAACCAGAGAGGAAGCTGTGGCTGCTTCCAGCTAAATGCTCTAATGGGGGGGGG
>NW_028011651.1:0-826 GCF_054177405.1 Leptonychotes weddellii
TGGTTTCCATGTTACGTGAATTTCTCGGGGAGGGAGAGTGTATTGAATGGATTTGATTTTAATCAGAACTAAGGGATACTTGGAATCAGAATGATATTCAGCATATGGTGCCACAGAAATGAATGTGTTTTCAGTGTTGTTTCTAAGTAAAATCTTTAGTTTACTTAAAGCCACACTACCCACCACCCATGGGGGGCGGGGTTGGGGGGCAAGGAGAGAAGATCTGCTGCAAGAAGCAGCACGCTCTGTGCATCGTGGACGGGAGGCAGCCCCGCGCCGTCGGAGGACACACAGCCTCGATAGGGCACTTGGATGCTGCAGATCAGACGTCGCCACTGAGAAAATCTGTAAGCTGCCCAGAGCCAGTGGGAAGCCCTCTGCTCTCCTCCTGTCGATGCCGTGGCTCTGTGTCGGGACCGTGCTCTCTCCGCGCGGCTTATCCATGTTTGTTCTTGTTGTGCTTCGTTCTTTCTCTCCCTGATCTCTTCTCTGCCTTGCCCATTGCCCAAAAACTCCATTGTGCAAATTGACTCGGAGATGGGGCTTGATAAAACACTGGTGTGTCGCCCTCCCAGCCTCCGCTCAGCGGTGTTATTAGCTCTTGCTGATTATCTGGCTGCGCGAGCCGAAGCTGCCGCCGCATCGGGTTTGCAGGGGTGCAGAGATTAACTGGGGGCTTTCCAGCCGTTTGTCACGCAAATAGCGGTACCAGTAAACTGAAAAACGATAAATCATTTTTCTCAAGATTGAAACCTTTTATCAGTTGTTTCAGTTTCATTATTCAATCAACGATTAGCAGCCAGCTGTCGTCACTCGGTCAACCCAC
>NW_028011652.1:0-15737 GCF_054177405.1 Leptonychotes weddellii
ATGTATGGGGATTAACATAAGAATAAAAAAAAAAGAAACCAACTGAGTGTTGCTGGAGGGGAGGGGGGTGGGTGGATGGGGTAACTGGGTGATGGGTATTAAGGAGGGCACATGATGTAATGAGCACTGGGTGTTATATACAACTGATGAATCACTAAATTCTACCTCTGAAACTAATAATACACTATATGTTAATTAATTTAAATAAATAGCAAAAAAGACAGAAAGAAGCTTTTAAGATTGTTAGATTAAGAAGTTTCTTAGTTCTTAAAGCTTCTCCATTCACAACACAAGCTATGATGGTATTCTGCTTACATCAAGTATCTATTGACAACAACATGAATGTGGCCCCTAAAGACCTTTTTATACCTACCACCTATTTATTACCGCAATTCAATTAGGCAAAGTCTTATTACCATAATCCAGATCAGAAGTTGGCAAACTTTTTCTCAAAAGACCAAACAGTAAATATTTAGGCTTTGAGGGTCAAGCAGCAGAATAAACACTATCATATCCATGCCTAAATAATCATTTAAAGTGACCATTTAAGAATTTAAAGAATATTCTTAGCTCATGGGCCCTACAAAAGGACACAGTGGGCCAGATTTGGCCCAAAGGCCATAATGACCTATTCCTCTAATCACTGAAATTATTTATACAAAATTCCATGCAGTTTTTCCCCCAGAGTCCAGAAATCTACGGTGTTTATAGGTACAAGATGCAAAATAACCACTGGGATCTTCAGGGGTTTTTTGCAGGTAAATGCAATTAAGGAATATTGATAGACACATTTGTTCAAGAGGTTTTTCAAAATAACAGAAGGGAGAATACACTGTGTTCTTACCCTATTGCAAAATGATAATAGTGGTATTAAGCAACAGAGAAAACCATTCTAATTGATATCACCAGTTAGATAACTTTTATATGCAGTTTTTCCTTCTCTAATTGACATTTTATAAATGGTATCTGCTTTGTAAGTGTTCCATTTTGATTTATGCCAATCTGTTGGCATTACACATGAACTAGAAGAAAATATGGAGCCTTCTGCTTCAAGTATCCTAATTTACATGCTAAATCAGAAGGTCAAAATGAATCTTTGTCATGTTTAGAGCCCTGTACATTGGCCCAGAAATAAAAGGCAGCCTGGTGAATTTTTTTTCCTGGCAGGAAGGATAGTTCTTTTCTTAGAAAAGAAGCAAGTAATAACAATGTAAGTTCAGAACAACAAAGTTGTTTCTAGTGCATTAGAAAATAAATACTATGGAAAGCACTTTGGTGCAATAAGGAGGACTGTATTTAAGTTGAAAATTGTGCTTCATTCTGATAGTAGTTGAGCAGCAGATGGCCTGAAGTTATCATAAATATGTAAGCTCCAGAAGTACTCTGCATTGAAGAGCAGCCAAAACACAACAGTGTTGAACAACACAGAGCATAGAGAGAACAGTCTGACACATCCAGAAGAATGAGAATCCTTTCCCCATAGTCTGATTTCTAAGCACAGTAGAACATCAGAGACATCAGCCAGCTTTTCCATGCTGCAGTGACCACGTGGCAACCTCATTGTTAAAGGTTACATGACAAGGAAGTTAGCCTTTTTCTTCCAATTAAATTACCACATTTGCACAATACAGAACTTGAGCTAGAACTTCAAGTGCTTTCTTTGACAACTTGCTGTCAAAATCCCAGCTTACTCTTAAGATAAAGAGCTGAACAATGCAATGGACAACTCTATTGGGATGGTTTGCTTTAGCTTAAGTATAACTTTCCCCCTTCTCTAGGTACTGTGACTTTTTTCCTTGCTCCTCTCTACCTAACTGAATACCTGAAATGCTATCCAAAAAGATCTTCATTGAAAATTCTCTTCATTGCTGAATTACAAAGGTAGCTCATTTCCTATCTACTGTTGCTACAGTCATAATATTCTCTACAGGCTTGAATAAATAAATACATGTGAGATCCATCCATCTCCTCGTTAATGCCTATTATGTACTGTATTAGAGAACCACAGATACAGAGATGAATGACTTAGAGAGGAAATACTCCTTTCCCTGTGTTTCTACAGGATTGGTTTGAAACTGCTGCCTTCTTGCACTCCTCTAAATAGGAGAAGGAGATATTCATTTGACAGGTACAATGATGAGAGTCCAACATCCCTGATCCCCAACTCTGTCCTAGGCAAAGTTGATTTGTTCACAACTGCTGTGTTGATGTGGTCTTCCTGTGTTCAAGGGGTATGAGAAAGGCCAGGATCTGCCATGTTGGGTTACATGGATAACTAGGGAACTGTTCGGCCATGGGTGAGTCCCAGGGAGGAGATGCAGGGTGGGAAGAGAAGTATCAACACGTCTATCTGAGCTGGAGGTCTGAACCTCATTCTCTAATCATGTTTTACCAGAGGTATAGCTGATGTTTTGATGTTTCTCTGCCTCATCTGTTTGTTTTTCCTTAGGATCAGTAAGGGGGGCGGGAGGGTGGGGGAGGATAGGACTCAAAAAAAAAAAAAAAAAAAAGAGGGATAGGACTCATGGTACCAACAGATAAGATTCCTGCCCTCAAGAAGGTGAGAGCCTTCAAGGGTCTTTACTTTTTGTTTTGTTTTGTTGTGTTTCAAACATTTATATAATTAAACCATGCGTAGAAAACATCTATCCCCCTTCTTCAAGAAACATGAATTCAATGCAAACGCTTTAAAGAAACTACCTAAGAATGTGGTCTCTGGATAAGTCAATACATAAAGGGCATTAGTTACATATAAAATATATAAGTATTAGAAAATAACTCACAAACAACCAATTGGGTACACAGTATCTTGAATTTGGGTGACCTTAAGTACATGATAGCATTCTGAACACTGCAGAAAAGCAGTGTGCCAGTGACCTGGGCGGCATTTCATTTTATAGTTTATGCCTTGGTGATCAGGAGGCAGAGAAAAACCCTTTCAGCAAAATCTGTGACAAGGTATTTTCTTTCCACGTAAAAAGAAAAATGGTTTTCCTCAAATTCACTAGTTGGTAGAAGACACTCTTCTACTGGTTCCCACACATTACACTTGTCTGCTTTAACAACTGTCAAAGGCATCAAACAAGAAAAATATTTTACTTCAAGTGACATTTCTAAGGAAGAACAAATAAGCCCCAGCCATTTAGTTCGTTATTCTGTCTTATATACCTAAACCATGTATTATATGTTCTGTGGTTCAGCTTTTATTATAAAAAGCTTACCATCCAGGACTTGGCCAAGAGGATATAAGCCTTGCATGCAAGATTCGACCAAGAATGCACAAGACTGATGATACACAAATGTCATCGACAGTCATTCCATCGTTGTTTAAGGAATGCTAACAAGTACCAGAAACTCTTCTAGGAGCTGAGAATAGGCGAGTGAACAAAATCAAGTCCCCACACTCACTGTGCTTCCACCTTAGTGATGGACAGGAAGAGCTGAGCACATCAGCCATGTCAATCACAACACCTGCTTACTCGCTCTCTCAGCCCGCATTCAATTCTCCACGATCTTGTGCCTCATTTCCTACAACTGACTGGTCTAGAGTAGCTAACCAATAGGCTGGCTAGTGACTAAGACCTATGGTCTGGTATTAAAAAACAAAACAAAACAAAACAACCCCACCAAGTTGAGTTGATCTTCTTCCACTCCTTGAATTTGAACTAAAGATGAGCAAGAGATAAGGCAGTTAGCAACGGCAGCTGAAGCTGCGAGTTTATGATGGCTGTCTTTCTGTAAGGAGGACAGGGAGGTCTTATTAAAGGCAAATGTAGCTGATGTTATAAGACGGCAGAAACAGTGAGTGAGCAGAAGCAATGATGAAGAGCAGCAATAATTCCCAACTCAGAGCCAGACTGTCCATCAGTAGACACTTTGGAAATATATGGGGCATTTCAGGTTGTCCCAGGAATTGGATAGATAATGATGCTTGATATCTTGCAATACTCTTGAAGTCCTGCACAGAGAAGAATTGTCCTGCAATCTACAGGAGTTTTAATACCCTGCAGGACATTCATTTAGGTGAAAATCTGTAACTACCAGGACTTAAAGGCTGACTCTACTTTGCATATAAAGGTGGAGCGCACTAACATGTCAATCTAGGAAGGACTGTTTTGTTTTGTTCAGGGCTTTAGCAAGAGATGCTCACCATTTCAGGTAGACCTACTACCTACACAGGACTGCTCTGTGTTAAGTTCCCCGACTTAACACACCTCTGCTGATTTGCATCCAAAGCTAAAGTATCATGTCCTCTGGTGTTGTCATGCCTGAGAATTTACATATTGAACTATAGAGCATTCTATTCCTTTTTGTTTCATCCTTTATAACAGAGTAAGACATTGCAGTGGAGGGTTTTTCTTTATGTGCATACGTAGATAGTATTACTTGCGAATTTTGGCTTAAAACAGTAAAAGAGGTGCTGAAAAATATTTGTTAGAAAAAAAAGAGAATTGGATCTGATGGGGTTGAAACCAGCCAGAATGGAGAAGGAACATACAGGAGAAGGAGAGTATTCCAACACAGAACCATTCACATCTATGAGCAAGCCTCTAAAATGGCCCTTTCAACCACAGCTTCCAGCTGGCGCTAGGCCTTCAACCCTCCACCTCGGTCACACCACCGCAAACACCTCTTGTTCCCTGTTCCATGACCCGTGTATCTATCCAGCTACCATGATAATCATCCTAAAATGATCATTACTATTATCTTTGTCTTACTCAAAAGCTTTCCAAAGTCCCAAGTTACCTTAATGTACTCACAATCTAGACCCAACCTATACTCCTAAAATAAATTTTCTGCCTACCCAAGCCCACTGAATGAGCCACCCTAATCTCTACTTTTCCCTAAATAGGTCACAAGCCATCCCAAATCTCATCTTCATACCTTTGACTTCTGGTTTCCCCATGGCAAAGCCCATTCCCACCTCTAATTCTAAACCCTTTATTTTTCCCTTATGGCTCAACACAAATTCCTTATTCAGAAGTCCTAAGTGATCATTTCTTCCTCTAAAAACCTAGAGGGAGCCATTAAGTATGACACAGTAGTCCAAATAGGGTCTATTACATTACAATAACAAGCAGCCCCACAATCTCAGGGGCTTACAACAAAGATTTACTTCTCACTTATGTCAAATGTCCAATACAAATCAACACTGCTTCTGGCTCCTTGTCATCTTCATTCTAGGACACAAATCAAGGGAGTGCCTTCATCTTGAAACTGCTGCTCACCGTGACAGAAAGAAAAGAGAACATGGGGATTCCTGATTTAAGGAAGCTTTTGCTCAGAAGGTCCATGTGTCACTTCCACTCATATTTCATTGGCTGAAGCAAACCATATGACCAAACATGATGTCAGTGAGGCAGGGAGAGAAGAAACAACAAATATTTTCAGATTTTCAAACAGTATTAAAATCTTTAATAAATAAATCAGCTTGCACAGTGAACACTTCCTAGCAATACCCTCATACCTCTAGAGTACAAGTTTCATGGTCGGCAACAAGCCATTTATTGGTATTCTATTCTAATATGATGATAGCAGTGGATTTGAACATTTTCAACTCCAAGTCGAAACCCTGAAAGAACTGTTGATCAGTATACATCAGAACCAATAATGTCTCTCGGATTGCCAGTTTGTGAATTCAGTTTACCAATGCAATTAAATTCTAGTACAACAAAATAAATTGGACATGAATCTAAAGTGCACTCTAACAGTATAGGGATTGTAGTTATTTGTCCAGAAATATGTTTTGTTACTAATATAATTTGGCTGGGTTTGTTTCGCAGTTTTGAGATCGACAAATTTAAAATCATGAGATATGCGGTATTAAAATCTCACTACACGTACAAAATTAGGAGCAATGCAAACCCTCCGCAATTAAGCAAAACATGAAGAACTTCATTTCATAGTTGGTGAGCCGTGGAAAACTACAAACTGCTCACACTGCACCACAGGAAGGTGCCAATTTAGCTGATCTGCGGACACCCACTGACTCTTTCAGTACTGCGGAAACTGATTCACAAATTATGTTACTCACTATCGTGCTGTAGCTTTCAGTCAATACTTACGAATTAAAATTATTTTTAATTCCATAATAATGTCATCCATACATCCAGTGACGCTGAAAAACATGGTCAAAAATCGATAACTTTTGACTACTGCCAAAATATATACCATGCTGTTCGTTTGGGTACAAACTCAGAGCTGTTCAAGATAATATGGAGGAAATAAACACAGCATCAAAGCAACAGTAAGATAGGACGGCTGTAGATTTATGAGCCGTGAAGTTAACCTTTTTTTTTTTTTTTCCCCCGGGAGAAAACAAGTCTTGGAAGATATGCGTTATGAATTAACATGAGTTCTTCACATATCGCCCCAACGATAAACCCCACTGCCACCCTGAATGTTAAATCTTTCCACAAAGAGGAAGGCCATGAGGGCACATTCCCGATAACTACATTTCATTCAGGTGTTTTGCCCATATACCACTTTTCATCCAGAAGAAAAATGAGAAAATATTGACATGTTTAAACCATGGTAAGTACCTAACAGCTCTCTGTCTTCTATTTAAAGACACAGCTGTCAAATCCATCACTTACAGAGATATTTGAGAGTGCTCCTCCAGTAAATCTGTGATGAAAACTGCCTGTGGAAAACCTCTACTGGTATTAATTTTTACAATCCTATTGAGCCTCATGTTAACAAAATAAAAATGTATTATGCTCGCTCTATTTATACAGCAGGTGTGGAAAGCTCTGGAAGGCTACTTGGTTTCTTGTGGCTGCCATAGCTGTCTTTCCAAATTTTCCAGTGAAAACAAATACTGACTTGAAAAAAAAAATGTAATCCCAAAGGTGAGGAGGATGTAAAATATTAAGTCAAGCCAGTATCACAAACATCTGCATGCCTACTATGTGCACCGCAGTGCGCCAAATTTAAGCCTAAAATCCTCACTCAATGAGCTGTTTGATAAGCTATCAAATAAGCAACTGTCTTATGAACTCCGACTGAAGCTCATTTGTGTATATGGCTCAGGGAAAATGGTCAGCACAATTTAGTGGACCTTCTGACTCCTTCTCGGTCAAGAAAATGTTGCTAACTGCTGCTATTTACCCAAAATTACCTCTAGGAGGCAACTGCACTGAAATTCTTGCACCGCTTTTCATTCCTGTTGTTGTGTTAGAATGCTTTGCTAATATGGAATTAATTTCACACTCACCTCCCTAACCCTACCATAGAATTGTTTACTTGCCAGCTCTTCTCTCCTGCTCAGTTTGTTTTTACAAATGATGTTTCAAGCCCGCATCAACTCAGCTGGGTTTATAAGACTGGCTTTGGCCTTTTGCAAATGAAGCAGGGCAGTCATTGCCTTGTCCTCTCAAACCTATCACCCCTTCAACCCCGAGGAATTTACAGAAGATATTCACTGACTCTTAAGAGTTAAGGTCTTGGGAGTTCACCACCCTTCCTGTTGTCTTTTCATAATGCCCCTGGTCAGGGATTCACACCTGAATTCACACCGAGGGGCGCACAGTCAGAACTGGTGCGAGGTGGGGGGTGGGGAACAGGGTAAGTGAACTTGAGTGGGGACAAGTTACATCTTTATTCCACTAATCTCACACTGAATGTAGCAGCAACGTCAACGATGAATACGGTCAATGGAACACCATACTATCAGCTGTGCTGACGATTTCTGTCACCAAAAGAAATCACGGATATTCTCATCTCACATTTCAATTGTGCCAGATGTGCTAGGATATCGTTTACGTGCATTCCTACTTCAAAGTTACAGTAGTTATGAGGCCTGCCCCAAGAGCTTTTTAAATGCGTTACTGAAGTTCAAATGCCACCTTACATCACACTTTTTAAAATACTGGATAACTGTATTTCAATATAACGGGTTTTCTTGGTTGCAGTACTGATTTTATTTTATGAATTAGAAACATAGTGCATTTCCTGGGGGCCACTGGCTGGCTCAGTCAGTAGGATATGCAACTCTTGATCTTAAGGTCGTGAGTTCAAGCCCCACACCAGGCCTAGAGCTTATTTTAAAAGTAATAAAATCAGAATGGAAAAAAAATGGTTAAGATGGTAAATGTTACATTTTTTTTTTAAAAAATGTGTTTCCTTTGTTGTAGTGCTGATTTTATTTTGTGAATTAAAAACATAATCCATACGTAATATCCTGCCAAAGGGGCCCATGGCTCAGAGAAAGAACTCCGGTGATGTGGTATGGGGACAGTTCTCAGGACCGGGAAAGAAACTGAAGCCGGGAGAGGCTCCGTGGCTGCTCTAAGTTATTCAAAAAATAGGAACAGTAGCTACCACCCAGATCATTTTTTAATACCTACTATTTGTTTCCTATTACTGCCATAACAAACTACTTTAAATTTGGCAACTTAAAACAATACAAACATTATTTTATTACTCTGCATGTCGAAGTCCAAAATGGGTCTAATTGGGTAACAATCAGCATTGACAGAGCCACAATCCTTCCGGAGGCTCCAGAGAGAAGCCATTTCCTTGCCTTTTCAAGTTTCTACCAGATGCCCATGTTGCTTGGTTCATGGCCCATCAAGCTCCACATCACTCTACTTCTGACATCCATCTCCTTCTACTTCTGACACTCCTGCATCCCCCTTTCACTCAAAGACCCTTGTGATGACGTGGGGCCCACCCGACTTATCCAGGACAATCTCCCTACCTCTAAATCCTTAATTTAACCACACCTGCCATGTCCCCTTTTGCCACGTAAAGTAACCCTCACAGCTTCCAGGGATTCAGATGTGGAGCTCTTTGGGAAAGCTTATTCTGTCTACCACACTAACCCTATTTCCAGCTATGCTTTACCTGGTAAAACAATCAAATGAGTTTGAAATGATCTTCAGCATAAAAAACAGAGAGGCAAACCATGAGAGACTCTTAACTATAGGGAACAAATGGAGGGTTGCTGGGGGGGGGATTTGGATGGGGGTTGGGCTCAATGGGTGATGGGGATTAAGGAAGGCACTTGCTGGGATGACCACTAGGTGTTTTATGTAAGTGAGGAATCACTAAATCCTACTCCTGAAACCAATACTACACTATATGTTCACTAACTTGAATTCAAATAAAAACTTAGAAGAAAAAAAAGTATCTTCAGAATCGAGAATTTTGAAGTTTTAAATTCAGAGTTCAAGGTCACAAAGCCAGCAAGCGACAGAAACAGGACTCGGTCCTCTTAGCCACCAGCCTCTAACAAGAGCTACTTTGGGATGCCTATTATGTGTGAGCTCTTTGCACGTTCAATATCCCCCTATCCTTTATCCTCCAGACTTGCTGTCCTACATTCTCTAGACCTGCCCTCACTTAGCCTTGAATGCAGAGTTTAATGCTTTCTTTTGAGGCTTTTGGGAGCCTAGTGCCTTCACTGCCATGTCCCCAGTCAGTCCAGAATTTTATTTTTATTTATCCAGTATTAACCTTACCTTAATGGACATACTTCAGAGTAGGGGGAAGCAAAAAGGAAAGGCTCACTTAGCAGCTTCTTTATCCCTCCCCATAACTAATAAGAATGAAAACCCAGCCTTGAAGGGAAGGCCTTTCACTCTCTGTGAGCCCTTCTCCAGGATATCTCAGGCGCATTCAATGACCAGTTCTGCCCTTCTGGTCAAGGCTTTCTTTTGGATTCTACTGGGAACGTGGTGAAGGGCCCATCCCCGCTCTCAAACAGTTTACAACCTAAGGGATGCAAGCAGGAGGAGGCAGAAATCAATCAGTGTAAACCTGACCATTAGACAGGGAGGGACACGGCCAGTGACCCAGGCTGGTGGTCAACATTGTGAAGAGGCTCTTAAGAAATCAAACTAGAAGGACCTTCAGAACAGGCAGGAGCCCTGCAGAATGAAGAGGTGAGAGAGCACAGCTGGGCAGGAACAGAACACAGAGGCTAGAAATCATGGCGTAGTTCAGGGAAGCGTTTTATTTGGGCTGCAGAGAAGAGGGGAGAGAGGAACAGAACACTGAACCTGGAATCAGAAAGCCTACTTTGAGGAGCCAGCTCTGTCACTATCTGTGTAACCACAGTTACTTGATTATGCCAAGCTTTCTCGTCCATAAAAAAATGGATAATATGAATGTTAGTTCTGAGGGGTATTATGCAAAATAAATAACATGATGTAAATGCGTCTGCAAAAGTGTTCATCTGCATTTGAGGGTACTATAGGGTAGTGAAGCATTACCTGGAAAGAAAGGGGAAGAGGAGACATAGTGCAGATGGGCCCCCACTCATGATGGTTCTACTTACAGTTTTGTGACTTAGAGATGGTGCAAAAACAATACACACTCGGGAGAAACCGTATTGAATATTGAATCTGGATCTTTTCCCAGGCTAGCAATATATGGTAGGATGCTCTCTCGTGATGCTGGGAAGTGGCAGCCCCAGCTCCCAGTCAGCCATGCATTCGTAAGAGTCAACAACCAATACACTTTCAACCATTCTGTACCCATACAGTCATTCTGTTTTTCACTTTCAGAACAGTACTCAATAAGTTACATGAGATATTTGACACTTTATTCTAAAATAGGCTTGGTGTTACACGATTTGGCTCAACTGTAGGCTAATCTAAGTGTTCTGAGCACGTTTAAGGCAGGCTAAGCAGCTTAATGCTAAGCTATGATATTCAGAAGGCTAGGTGTATTAAGTACGTTTTTGGCTTATGATATTTTCACTTTATTATGGGTTTATCAGGACGTAACCCCATTTTAAGTCAAGGAAGATCTGTATAGTATTATCAACAGTCTGAGGAGGCTCAAGAATAATGAAAACACACCTTCCTTCTGAAGATTCAATCCTTTTCTACTCGGACCTTTTTTACCCAGTAATGTTACGAGAACAACCAGATGTAAGATAAAATAACAGGTCATGTATTATTTCAGAAGAGTTCCATTTCAAGGAAGTTACCTAGTGCTCCAAAGACTTGAGAATAAGAGCAAATTCAGCATATATACCAGAAAGAGTCTAGAACTTTCCATGACTGAAACCTAACTCTGTATGAAACATACCACCCAAGGTTATAGTAGCATGTCTGTCTAAGAATCCTCAGTAGAAACATCAATGTAAAGATTATTTTGAGTAACTAAAGCATTCAGGTACTTGTAAATAGACGTGAAAATAAGAAGTTTTCCTTAAAATAAGTCTGTTAAGAATGAACAGTCCACAAACTTTTTAATCAGTGTGTAAATATTTAATTTGTTTGGAAGAGCTATTTTTCTTAATTCCTTTGTCAACTTTGAATAAAAGTTTCCCTTAACTGAGATCTACTCTTAAAATTTCATCAACAACTACAACTACTTTGCTGTCTACAGTCTAAAAAAAATAAAATAAAATAACTGCTTTCACCTCTTTACAAAACATAGCAGAGGAATACAAGACTAGTGTCAAATGCACACTGAGGTATTCCTATTCCAAGCTGCAAGATCTTAGGTAAATGGCATCCTCAAGTCTGAGGTGCCTCATCTATAAAACAATGATAAAAATGTGAAGATTACATGAAACAATTATTATAAAGCTTCTAACACTCAGATGGGTTGCAGAGACATGTATTCCCCACTCCTCATAATTCATTAGAGCTAATGACCACCCTGGCTTCTCCTCCCAGACTTCAAGAACCCCTCTCTAGAAGAGGAAGGAAGACTTACACAACTGGCTGATTGGCAAGTTTAGAGAGAAGGAAGGCCCACCTGTGGTAGGATCTGCTTGTGTCTGTGCAGTAAGGAACCCACCCCAACCAGGCCTGGTAAATAAGCCCATCTGATTTAAGAGTAGAGTATGGGCAAGTCCACTCTGCCATGAACCCAAGGCCACATTCTTTACTCCTGCCATTATCAAGAGTAACATTGAGGGGCGCCTGGGTGGCTCAGTCGTTAAGCGTCTGCCTTCGGCTCAGGTCATGATCCCAGGGTCCTGGGATCGAGCCCCGCATCGGGCTCCCTGCTCAGCGGGGAGCCTGCTTCTCCCTCTCCCACTCCCCCTGCTTGTGTTCCCTCTCTCACTGTGTCTCTCTCTGTCAAATAAATAAAATCTTTAAAAAAAAAAAAAAAAGAGTAACATTGAAATTTTAGTTCTTTACCTGTATAATTTTTGTTTGAATTTATTACTTGGTTCTGAGTTCAGATACATGGTAAAGAATGTTCTTTACTGTGCTCATACAACCCAAATAATAGGCACATAATACTCACTGCTATTACATCATCATCACCAAAATCCTCCTACCTGAGCTTCACCAATTTATATCCTGGTGCCTTCTTGACATCTTCATGTGAGTAGCTAATAAGCATTTCAACTCAACATATCCCAAATCCAACTCCTGATAACTACTTCTACTCCACACAGAAAAGGTCCTGTTCTTCCCATATCCTTCCTCATCTCAGAAACAGCAACTCCTTCTTTCTGGCTGATCAAGCCAAAAAATATTTGCATCATCCTTGATCCCTCTCTTTCTCTTTCAATCCACAGTCCATCTGTCAGCCAAGTTATGTTGGCTCCATTTCACATTTTCAGCATCTACTCAATTCAAATACCATATCTCCCAGTACCACCCTCATCCAAGGCACCCCTATTTCTTGCCAGGAATTATTTCAAGAGCCTCCTTAGTGGCCTCCATGCTTCTGCTCTGGCCCTCCCACATATCAACACACCGCCAGAGTAATTCTTTTCAAGTTCAAGTCAGAAAATGTCTCCTCCTTCTCAAAACCCACCAATATCTCGCACCTCACTCAGGGTAGAAGCCAATATCTTCACAATGGCCTACGAGGCCCAATACGGTCCACATCCCCCACTGCCTGCCATATTCACTCCACTTAACTCTCCAACCTTACTACCTATTTCTTCCCCTCCTCCCTCAGAGCCTTTGCATTTGCTGTACCCTCCCCCTAGAACACTTGCTCCCAGTCATCCTTGGGTCTTTGTCTAAATGGCACCTCCCAGTAAAACCTTTCCCGATGATCCCATTTGAAACAGCACCCTTGCTCACACCCATCCTGCTCCCCCAATCCCTCGACTCTGTTATTTTTCTTCTTAGAACTCATCACCATCTGATACTTACTTTTTCTGTTTGTTCATTGTCTGTCTCCACTCGCTAGCATTAAAAGTTCCTGGAGGACAAAGACTTTGTTTCCCCAGAATGAGAACACTGTCTGATACACAGTCAACAACACCCAAATATTGGTTAAACAAATAAATGAAGGAGATGGAGGCACATGATACAAATGTCTTTCTTCCTTGCCTGTGGCCTCTAGAAGGCTTGATAATAATAAATACCTTGAATAAACAAACCCCAAAATTCCAAAATTGCGAATTTCTCCATCTAAGGTAAATTTGTGAAGTTAGCTCAAGTTATAGCACAGAGAGAACATTTTTGTGGGAAGTTTCACTACAAAGCCCCGACGTCATGTGGCAGTCTTGCATGGGTACCAAGTTGGCTTGCAGGTACCATAATTAGGTCACTGGGGGTAGGAATGCTCAGCAATGATAAAGGAATCTGTATGTCTTCTCAAGTTAGTCTTCCTGTCGCTTCCACAGCTGTGCCTTCCCTCTTCCTTCTTCAGGATCAAAAGTCAGACTCTCAGCCATTCAACAGCATCTTTACTTCAGTAAATTCCTGAAATGCCCTGAAATGGGCAGTCATTTTGTCTTTTTCATGTACCCCTCTTTAAAATGTGTGATTCTTCAAAGACACCTACAAAATTGCCCTTCCCTTTGTGTCAGAAGAACCCCTTGCAAATTATAGAGTGTTTTCTAATAATATGCAATCTTTTGCATATAAAAAAAAAAAAAAAAAACCATTCCAGCAAGGTCTGCAAATTTCATTTTTAAAATCTTATTAAGTGGGCGCCTGGGTGGCTCAGTTGGTTAAGTGACTGCCTTCGGCTCAGGTCATGATCCTGGAGTCCCGGGATCGAGTCCCGCATCAGGTTCCCTGCTCAGCTCCCCCCTCTCATGCTCTATCTCATTCTCTCTCTCAAATAAATAAAATCTTTTAAAAAAATAAATAAAAAATAAAATCTTATTAAGTATTCTAAAATGAGCAACTACAGAGAAGAAAGAAGAAAAGGGTGTATTACCCTCTCGGGCCCCTTATCTCTTCTGACTGTTGGCATAAGAACGCACTGTTGACTGTGTTTTGTAGGAACTCCCCATCACAAGAAAATGGTGCTTTTGTCTTGAATCTCTTGCCCCAGAAATAATCCTGATTCCTCCATCCACCATAGTGGTTTGTCAAAACACAATACTGAGAAGGAACTGAAGGATCAAAATTCAAAGGGGGTCCTAACTATTTAAGCCACAGGGAACAATGTGGGTCCCTGCAAATGGTACCTATCAAATGTAAATGAACTGCTGCATATGAAGCAGCCCGAGTACCAAGAATCTTGAGTACCAAGGAGCCTATATGTACCAACATCTGGCTTCTAGGACTTATACCGTATCATTGGTTGAATTACTTTACCTTTAAAATCACTTTCTACAAAACACTAACATTAGAAGTGGCAAATCATAAACTAACCATTCATTCAACAAATGTTTATTGAGCACCTACTATGCTCCAGGTACTCTCCTAGGCAGTGAGGATAGAGAAACCACAGAACAAACGAATTCCTGCCCTTATGGAGTTTACATTCTAGTTGCCCTTCAAAAAGAAAAGTTATTTCCAAAGCGAGATTTGTTGCTGGTGTGGAACCCACTTTGTATAGTAGAAAAAACACTAAGTTTGGAATCCAGAGGTCAGGGTTCAAGTCTGGACAATGCCAACTGGTTGCCTTGCATCCTTGAGGAAGTTCCTTCATTAACTTTCCAGATCTTTAGTTTTGTGTATTATACCAGGATACAAAGGATGAAGGAAAGCACCTAGCAAATCACCTGTCATATAGAAGGTGCTGAATATTTCTAAAGAATAGTGATAATAATTGGTATGACTCTCTAACCCAGAACTGGAAAATTATGGCCCTCAGGCTAAAACCAACTGGCCATCTGTTTTTGTAAACAAAGATGTATCAAGACAGACATTTGTATATAATCTATGGCTGCTTTCATGCTCCAACAGCAGATTCGAGCAGTTGTTACAGGCTGTTTGACCGCAAAGCGTCATACTTTTGCTCTCTGACCCTTTAGAGAAAAAACTTGCCAACGTAATCCTGGTGTTATGCCAAATGATCCAAGAACAGGGACCAACAGCATCACCCAGCAGTGGGTTTGAAAAGCAGAATCTGAGGCCCCACTCCAGACCGGAGTCAATCCACATTTTAGCAAGATCCCCAAGTGTGAATCCTTTGACATGGAAGGCTGGGAAACAGGGCCATAGAGTGTGGCCATGACAGATGCATTTTTTTTTTTTTTTTTTTTAGAGTAGCACTAGGATTTATTGAACTGTGCCTTACTACAGGCACTGGGGCTCACCCATGGTGCTCTTGACGTATAAAGCCCAGACATTCTGCCAATTCTTCTTGAGCAAGGACACCAGGAATTTGACCACTAAGTGGATGTTGTACACAAGCTCGTCATCTGTCTTCACATGGCCAACAGTCACTGCCAGACACAGCACCTTCTTCATCTGGAATTTGATGGTGGACTTCACTTCATCCACTTTGGCCACCATGTTCTCATTGTGGGTCAGCAAGGAAGGGAACTTGCCAGCCTTATTCAGGCCTGGGCCCAGGATTCGTGGGATCTGCTTGATCAGAGATTCTGAAGCCAAAAAGGCATC
>NW_028011653.1:0-11713 GCF_054177405.1 Leptonychotes weddellii
AACACTTCATCTAAAACTAATGATGTAATGTATGGGGATTAACATAAGAATAATAAATATATAAATAAATAAAAATATATCCACTATCCAAAAAAAAAGAAGCAAAAACCTACAAATTTAAAAGTGTTGCTTAGTAATCTATGTTTCAGTATTCTATTTTAGTGAGAAGTGATCCAGATATTAAATGAATATCTATGTTAATTAACTCAAATTAATATCAGTGTAATGTTTCAAGTTACCTAAAGATCTTGGAAATTATCTTTAAGCTGACATACTAAAAACAAAACTACAGTAGAACTGAAATTTTGTCAGAATAGTCGATGTGGTTAAACACAAATTTAAATTTTTCATAATCTTAAACATTAAATAATAAAGAGAAATAAAAGAAATAATAAAATAAAAAACCATAGCACAGCCCTTGTTGAGGTCAGTGGGGGAGGAGTGGCTGCCCCAAGTTGGGTCCTTGCCTGGATTTTGACACAGCAACTTCCTGTAGTGAGCACTTTGTATGAATCGTGGACTTCCTGTTCTCAAGGCACAGGTATTTATTCTGTAATCTGTCTAGAGCACACACCGAAATCCAACCTTCTAATAAACATAATGGCACAGTCCCCCCCCAAAAAAAGTAATGTTAACTTATTTGATGAGTAAACCTGTGTAAGTTTAAAAAGAAAATACTCAATGGAATAAAAACATAGGATCATATTACATTTAACAATGATAAGTCAGAGAAAATATAATTGTTTTTGTTAAATTAGTCTCAGTTGCCAAAGATTTACCTAAATTATGCAAATTTGGATTCTTAAAACATTTTTGAGTTTGTTTTTATAAAAAATATGTTTAAAACCTAGCACATTAAAAGTATTAGAAGGTCAATTTCCTTATTTGGGGGAACTCTAGTAAATTTAGTTCTACAGAACTCCTTAAAGAGGCTATATGATCTTACTAATATCATCCAGAAGTAGAGAAATATTACACACACAAAGGCCCTTCTGAACTACAGACATATAGACATAAATAGAGAAAACTTTTAACTTTAATTCAAGAGTTAACACAAATTACAGAATTCACCAGTGTGTATCAGAGAGCTCTTCCCTTCCCAATGGGTGGAAATTCTTAATTGATTTGGTCTCAAGATAGACAAATAAATAGGAAAGACTAACAGATTCTCTGATATCTCTCACCCAGAGACAAGATCTCTGTAAACCATTAACCTCTTTACAGAGATCACCAAATGGTCAGACCATAAAACTCACTGGGGAATAATTTGTCATCTGTAGACAAACTAAATACAAACCGAAGCACAACTAGCATAGAGCAAAATTAAAACTAGAAAAACAGAAAGCAAAGTTCTATAGTCACTCTGATTTCATCTCAAGGAGCCAAGAAAGATGCATCTGGGTTTAAATAATCCAAGAGTTGCACTTTGTTGGCAACAAAGTTTATCTGACTTTGGTAAATAAAACCATTGGATAACTCAGTAGAAATCCCATAAAACTGTTAAAAGGTAATTTTCAGGCAAAGGTAAAATCACAACTTTCTTAATCAGATACCTACAGAAGGCATGGTTCTGGGTAACCATAGACTCACTACTTGAGAACATGTCAGTCATACTAGAGAGTACAATAGGATTGAATGCCTGTTCCTAACTGTGCTGCAGAAAGTGGGCAAAAGAAGAGAATGAGCCCAGGCTTCAAATTCCCAGTTCAAGATCTTTATAAATAACCTGAAAAACTTTCTATCTGAAAAACAAAACAAAACAAATAACCTCACCCAAATCTTTATCTCCTGGAGCTTCATGGCTGGGATTTCTAAAAAACAAACCCAGAGTCTCATACTGTGAGTGATTGAATTCCAACTCAAACTGAATCCTCAATTTATCAGAGTATCTTCTGTTAAAGCAAGTAAATTGTTGGGAAAGAATGAAGTTCTGATCGTTGGAATAGGGGCAGGTGGGGAAATCCTAAGGAAGCTGTAAATCTTGAACCCCTAAACTCTGCTGAGTCCTCTTTGCCAATAGATACACTCCTTTTATCCCTACCTGAGGAGGTTAGCCTTCCTTTGCCTGAAAAACCTACCATGGCCTCCCCTGAGTTAGATGCCTTGTAAGACACTGCTGATTTTCCTTGAGGCCTCCGCTGGCATCTCATCTCTGCTTCTAGATCTATATCTAGACTTAAGTCCTAGAGGCCACAAAGGTTGTGTGACCCACATCAAAAGTGCACTATATATGAAAAAAAATGCATGATTGTTCCAATGTATACAAAAATATGAAGAATATGTATGGAGATGGATTTTAAGGGTGTGATAATGGATGATAAGGATGCTAATGGTGGAAGGAACATAAAGTTGCATCATATTTAATTTTTTGGTATGAGCCTGAGAAGAGATTCTGGATACAAAGTTTTAGTTTAATAGGTTTTAAAAGGGCTCTATTAGTTTGATTGGCTTAACACATGAACCTGAAGGTAACCTACCCAAAAGTTGAAATGCTAGAAGTTCTTTGTTATGTTATAGAGGGAGGTATCCAAAACCTTGGGGAGATTGGAATATTAGAGTAGATTTATCATGTAAGATCCACTGATCAACCCTGGGAGGGTTGGAGGGTTCAGGGGACATATGTTTCACCACTATGAGAAATGAATTTATGGAGGAAGACCCACATCTTTTTTTTTTAAAGATTTTATTTTTAAGTAATCTCTGCACCCAATGTGGGGCTTTACTCACAACCCTGAGACCAAGGGTCACATGCCCCACCAACTGAGCCAGCCAGGTGCCCCATGGGAGCCCCACATCTTTGAAGATCTCTATGAATGAATTTCTCTGTAGGTCAGAAATTATAGTGGGACAGCTACCATCAGTCCCTAAATGGAATGGGGATAATTGGATCCCAGGGTGGCAGGGGCCCAGTGGTAGTGCATAATTGCCAAAGACAAGGTAGATGTGGCTACTATAATGGACGCCAGAGTCAAAGCAAGTAATCAGAATAGTCTGACTTGTAGAAACTTACAGTATTTGGCTGGTTGATCATGGTGTCCCAAGCAAAGAAATAAATGGCCAATTTATTCCTACCTGATATATCTAAGAGAAAGGGTTCTAGGTTGTGAACTCAACTTGAATTACCAAAGCAGAGAGTCACTGCCCCTCAATCAATTCTCAGACTTGAGAAAGTTTAAACAAATAGAACCCCTAGAAGGAAGGAGGGGCCAGGTCCCCTCAAGGAAGGACCCTGCTATATTGACAAAAATATATACTGTTGATCTTACTTTCACCTTTCCCCAAAGAAGTTTAGTGTCATTTACCAAAGTGATTATGTTTTGGGGAAAGGAAAACAATTCCCCCAGTCCCAATACATAATTGGAATATATATACTCAACAACTGACATAATCCCACATAGGCTCCCTGACCTGTGGAATAAGAGCTTTAATGATAAGAAAGACCTGCCTCAACTTCTAAAAAGAGAGAGCCGTCACATAATGGGATTCTTTGGATTTGTGAGGCCACTTTTGTGAGTGATTTGAAAAACTGCAAGTTCTGAATATGCCCAGAATAAAAGAAGGCTCTACAAGGCCAGGCCTCCCTAAAATGGCTCTGCCACTTAGGCCATATGACTTAGCAGATCCAGTGGTGCTTGAAGTGCCAGTGGCAGATGGGTATGATGTTTGGAGCCTTTGCAGGGCCCTAAAAATAAATTATAACTCAGACTCCTAGAATTTTGGAGCAAAATTCTGTTATCTTGGGTGGATAACTATTTTCCTTTTGAGAAGGAGCTTTTGGCTTACTATTAGAGCTTACTACAGACTGAACACTTAACCATGGACCACCAAGTTACCATATGAACTGAACTGCCCATCATGAATTACATGTGGTCTGACCCAGTAAGCCATAACAATGGGCATGCACAGCAGCACTCCATCATCAAATAGAAACGGTATATATGAGTTGAGCTTAAGCAAGCACTGAAGGCACAAGTAAATTGCATGAGGAAATGACCCAAATGCCTGTGACCTCTACTTCTGCTGCATTACTGTCTCTCCAAACCTATACTTATGACTATATGGGGAGTTCCCTATGAATAACTGATGGAGAAATAGGAAACTAGATGCTGGTTTATAGATGGTTCTGCACACTACTGAGACACTATCTAAAAATGGACAGCTATATCACTGCAACCACTTTCTGGACATCCCTAAAGGATATTGGTGAAGGAAAATCCCCTCAGTTGACAGATCTTTCAACAATGCACCCGAGGTTTATTTTTCCTGGAGGAAGAAAAGACCATAGGTATGACTCTATGTCAACATGTATTCTGTGGCCAGTGATTTGGCTGACTGGTAAGGGACTTGAAAAAAGACAGTAAATAAATTATTGACAACGAGGTCTTGGGAAAAGTGTGAATAGATCTCTTTGAATAGGAAATGATATGAAGAAATTTCTGTCCCATGTGAATGCTCATGAAAGGGTACCCCCAGCAGGGAATGGTTTTAATAATGAAGTGCATAGAATAACTTATTCTGAGATCCCAGTCAGCTTCTTTCCCCAGCTACTTGTATCATTGTCCAGTTGGCTCATGAACAAAATGACTGTGGTGGTAGGGATGGAGGCTATGCATGGTCTCAGAACATTTACTTCCACCCACCAGGGCTGACCTCACTACATCCATTGCTACTCAGACATTGCTGGGTATTCAAACTGACAGCAACAGAAACCAGCACTTAGTCCCTGAAATGGCACTATTCCCAGGTAAGTGGCAGATTGGTTACATTAGAATGCATCTATCATGGAGGAGGCAGTACTTTTCTCTTAATGGAATAGACACTGACTCTGGATGGGCACTGTGTCATGTTCTTTTTTGTATAAATCAAGGTCTAGCACTATGCCTGTTACATAGTAGGTAGTCAAGTACTGTATTCTGCCTTTGGCTGCATAAGAGAATGGAGAGCTCAATATTTTCATCTTTAATATATAGGCTGCCAAAGCTGCTTATAAATATTCTTCATTATATAGTAGTTGTTTCCATCTTACTTTTTTACCCTTCTTTTCTCTCCCCCTTGCAACTCCATTTTGCAGTAAATTTGGATTTCCTCTGTATTTTCTATTGGGAAAATGCTTAATCAATCACAATATAACAGACGGAGCAATGAAATAATCTAGGGGCACCTGGGTGGCTCTGTCCGTTAGGCATCCAACTCTTAGTTTTAGCTCAGGTCATGATCTCAGGGTTGTGAGATGGAGCCCCAAGTTGGGCTCTGCACTCAGCACAGACTCTGCTTGAGATTCTCTGCCTCTCCCTCTGCCCCTCCCCCACTCAGTCTCTTTCTCTCTCTCTCTCTCTGATAAATAAATAAAAATCTAAAAAGAGAAGAAAATAGTCTAATAATACCATTTAACATTTTTGGATATTTACTGTCTTTTTTGTGTGTGAATTCATTTAATCTTTTTCTAAATGACTTAGTATTTAGTTTCCTCAGTTTTCTAGCTGACTGGGCTGCCTTCATTAATTAGTTCATTTATTCCACAGCCTTTGAATACTGATTTTGTGGCAGATGCTGTCCTCGATTCGGAGAGCGCAGCACCTAACAGTGTTCAGTGCAAGGTCCCTGTCCCATTCCACATTGCCATATTCATTTCTTGTACTGTCCCCCATGAAGCCTCTGATCCAGGTACTATGTGTGTGTGTGTGTGTGTGTGTGTGTGTGTGTGTGTGTGTGTCTAAGCAGATAGAATTCAAGGCTGCTTAGATTATTCTTTATTTAATAGAAGTCTTCATCGTGGCTACATTCTGAAGAATATTCCTTAATTAGATAATAAGCATGTTACTTTATTGTTAAAAGAAAAAGCTCTGCATGTATATAATAATGGTTTTTAATTATAATCAGAATTATCTGCCAAGCATTTATCAATACAGTCCTTGGATATATAAAAAGCTAAAGGGAAAAGCAGAGAATCTTCAAGAGAGTAAAAGGAATAATCATTAGATGTTATTAGATCAAAGGCCATGGGAAACTCATTCTTTGTATAATAGCTGATGTTTCAAACACATATTGATTCACCTTTGTAACAATTATGTTAGATGCAGGGGCAGGGGCAAGTCCAGGAATAGAGAAACAACAAATCTCAGGCATCTCTTCATGCCTCAAAAGACACATAAGTGCCAAATGTTCACACTTGGATGGGCAATCTGCTCTCCAAGTGGCTGGAGGGGGAGCTGTGCTTTGATATACCCAGGCTTATGTGTTTTGTTTCATCATTCATGGCAAAATATCTGATGTTAATGTTTCTGTTGCTTACCTTCAGCTCTTCAAATTAGTATTAGCTATATCACAGATCCTTTCCCTTTGGATGTTTAGCCTCTTTAGACAAGCTCACTACAGAAGCCATCCTTCCTACATTATTTATTAAAGCATGATAAGGTGAAGTAATTACATTATCAGATATCGCTGTCGTATTTGAGCAATAAGGCACCATAATAATAGTATAAGACATCTTGGAAGGAGGGTATAATTACCACAAGGCAATCACACTCCTGGGGATTATAGGAGCTTGGATACATGTCTTCCCTTATAATGCCCTAAGGATGTGATTATCTCAAGAAGAGAGAGAGAAAGAAAGAGAGAAACCCAATGAATAATGTTGTATTCTGCTCTACAAAATTTATAGGAAAGGGCAAGAGTGTATTTCATATGGGGATGTGATGTGGCAGTTTAGAATATTTGAACAGCAGTTTCAAATGAGCTGAACTATTCATAGAAGTTAACCTGTCTCTTCAGAAAGCAAGTAGGCCACTCTAAGTCATTTTGTAAAGCCAGATTGGGCTTAGAAATGCATTACATTTTTAGCATGCTTTAAATGTTAAGAAAGTGGTTTGATGGACCTACTAATTTCTAGCTGGCTCGGGGCATCAGGCTTTCTATTCTCTTGCTAGCTGGTAAGGTGTGGACTCATCAGTCAGGCTGCTATTGACATTTCTTGCCTGGTGGCACCAAAATGGAAAACAAAGAGGTGTTTTTAAATTATCCCACCAAATCTGAGGAAACCATGTTTCAGTTGTGGTTAAATTGAATTTCCAGGCTGAAAGAAAAATAAAGAATGAGTAAAGCAAATGTCAACCAGCCAGG
Organism: Leptonychotes weddellii; assembly: GCF_054177405.1. Lineage (NCBI taxonomy): Eukaryota > Metazoa > Chordata > Mammalia > Carnivora > Phocidae > Leptonychotes > Leptonychotes weddellii. The sequence goes on from NW_028011653.1 coordinate 7,120, forward strand.
GGTCACATCTACATCCTGAATGCTCTGGGAGAACTCAACCAAGTCTTTTTTAACTAAGCCAATTTAAGAATTTTCTGATCTACAAGAATTGAAAATAAATATTTCCAAAAATTTGCATTAAGGTTATTTTCTGAAGAATATTCTTCAGAGAGACAAGATAGAATAATTAAACCTAAGACAAATCATTGGAATTAACTTTTAAACCTTACTGCAAAGTATTTTAATCAGCAAAAGCTAGAACCTTCTGTAACAAAAAAATATTCAGGTAAAAAATGGAAATTCTGTTAAACACAGGCTTTCAATCAAATAACCTGAAACATCTGGATAGACAGAAATATCTAGCTGTTGACTGATGACTTCGTTCTGGAGACATGTTCTGTGACACCAACACACCTGACAAGAAGGTAATTGTTTTACTGCACTATTTTTGTTTGGAATACTTTATAAAATTTCGATGTCTAAAATCACATAAAAATTCAGGAGCTTTATTGAGTTGACTTATTTAAGTGTCATCTAGATTCAGATATCATGTGGGTTTGGCATCATGTGATATCACTCAGAATCATACTTATCTATTATGTATAAAGTATGGGTTCATTGAACAGTGAAAAAAGAGAAATTGGAGCACAGGGAATCATAAACAAGGGAGACTCATTAAATCTCTGTGATTGAAGAGTTTCAGCTGTGATGAGATCTCATTTCTGGTGTATTTGGGTCTTGAACGAGGTGCTGAGAACACAGTAGGAAATTAGACATTGCCCTTGCCCTCAAGAAGATCAACATCCTATTTATTTCTCTTTTATTTTTAGTTCTCACTGCATGTCAAATTTCTTTACATGAATAAATTCATCTAATTTTCACAACAAGTCTATGCCATAGGTATTATTATCTTCATTTCAAAGGTGAAGGAACTGAGGTAGAGAGAGTCGAAGTAATGTGTTCAAGGTTGCAAAACCCACAAGTCAAAGATGGGACTTTGAACTGACCCATGTGGATCTGGAACTCATATTTTAACCACATATACCTGTACTGCTTCTAGTTGAAGAGCAAATGTGCGAATTAAGAAGAGAACTAAATTGTTTCAGGTGTGTGATAAACATATGTAAAAGACACAATGGGGAACCTACACTCAATTTTATAGTGAGGGAATGGAGAACCAGACTTTATAAAGGAGATAATTATATTTCCTTGAATCACCATTTACAAAATTGGTAGATAGAGGATAGGAAAATACACAGTTTTGACTTCAGTATGACATTTCATTTAAAACAGATTAATAGTATCATCACACGAGTAAATATAGTTGTGTGTCATGGTCCTAAGCCTCTACTTTCTGATGAGTGGATGATATAAAAACTGAAAGTTTACTGTGCACTACCAGAATCCTTTCCACTGAGGATTATTATAAAAAGGGAATCACAGACCAGCTATAAATTCTGAGAATTTACAACCAAGACAACTCAGGAATGTGTCATAGGGTGCACTATATTTTTTAATGATGGATTTCTGCACAATAGAGTCAGATGCAAAGGTTAATAAATGGTGTAAAATTAACTGTGGACCCTCATATTAGGGGCAAGAAAAGGTACTTTTTCATTTATGCATTGAATAAAGAATATGTGCTGCTATGTATATCATGTTAAATACTCTAAGTGAAACTGGGATAAAGGTCCATAAAGGCCTTAAAATTATTAATTCCCCATTTTAGAGGCCAAAGAAATGAGGACAGAGTTGGGATGGAGGATATTTTGAAAGGGTTAATTAGAACCAGGCTTGCCCTACTGAAATGAGAAGAGGGTTTAAGAAGGGGGTGGAATGTCAACATTGTCACTTGCTGAAGAAAGGGAAATGAAAGTCCAGAATATGCTGTGGTGATTGAGTGATGAACAATCTACACAAAAACTTCCAGGATATCTGTAGTGCAGAGTCCAGATCGTAATACTTAATTGATGCAGTGGAGCTGACTCTCAGGAAAGAATGGCTATCCCAGGGCAATGGTTTTGTGAAAAATGTTGAACAAAGAAATTCAGCTGGATTTGACTTCCTTGGATTACTGAATAAATAAATGGGTAACTTAAATCTATATCAGTGTTTTTTTACAAGCATAATTTTTTCTTTTTTTTTAAGATTTTATTTATTTATTCGTCAGAGAGAACAAGAGAGCACAAGTAGTGGGGCCATCAGGCAAAGGGAGAAGCAGGCTCCCTGCTGAGCAAGAAGCCCGATGTGGGACTCGATCCCAGGACCATGGGATCATGACCTGAGCCAAAGGCAGATGCTTAACCGACTGAGCCACCCAGGCGTCCCAACAAGCTTAATTTCTAAAAGGAGAATTCTGAAGGATAAATTCTTTTCTTCCCTTCAGATTCCAGTAAGAGATCTTTTATCATGATTACATGACTGTACACATTTCCGGGTACATTAAGATACTTAGTAGACTGTATTTGGTGGGGGGGGTGGGGGTGGGAAACTACCTTCTGTAAGCTGTAATAAGAGAAATGATCATTCCAAAAATATATTAAGTATTCATAATATGTAAGACAAAGTGCTAAGTTTTATGAGAAATATGAAGATGCTTACTTACTTCTAAGATTTATTTCCTATACACCCTTACAATGAAGTTGTGGCCACTGGTGGTCTCAGCTTAATACAGGCATCTTCTATTATATCCCTACCTGTTGTGCTTAGCCTTTGTCTGCGGTGCCCCATGGAGCAAAGACCAAAGCTCACTTGCACCAGGGTTCATGTTAAGCAAGTGCCTCACTCTTTCAGATTTGCAATACTTATTTTTTGTGGGCTCCTAAATTTTTCTTACTTTTTAGCCAGCTCATGGATAGCAGTTCATCCAAAAATTTTAATTGTTTTGAGAGTGAAGATGACCCAGTTAACTAGTTACCCATGATATGTTAAACAGTAACCCTGCTAACATTCTTAAATTTAATTGAAATGTTTGTTACTTGGAGTTCTCAGGGATTAATGCACATCCTTATTTGAAATTCTGCCTATCTACCTATCATCTATCTATCCATCCCATCTATCTACCTACTTAGCCAGCATTCCAACTCTTTGTTAACCAGGAGAATGGGAAAGAAGGGCAGAAGATAGTCCTAGATCATCTCAAATTAAGGCTAAAACAAAACTAAATTTTTGAACAAACATTCTTTATGTAAATGGAATTAATTAAAGTGACATGCAATATTTTGGAATACAATAAAGTCTCAAGACTTATTAAGGTTACAAGTACACAAATAATAGGACAATAATCAAGGAACAAAAATATCACATAAATTGCTTGATTAAAAAATGGCTAAGGACATTGGGCGCCTGGGTGGCTCAGTTGGTTAAGCGACTGCCTTCAGCTCAGGTCATGATCCCAGGGTCCTGGGATCGAGTCCCGCATCGGGCTCCCTGCTCTGCAGGGAGCCTGCTTCTCCCTCTCCCACTCCCCCTGCTTGTGTTCCCTCTCTTGCTGTGTCTCTCTCTGTCAAATAAATAAATAAAATCTTTAAAAAAAAATGGCTAAGGACATAATATATGTTAGAATATGCTAAAATTCTCCATCTTTGTAAATAATAGCCTGATAAATAATGAGAAATACAGCAGTAAACCAAATATCAATGTCTATTTCAGGCCTTATGTTTTTTTCTCGGTAACCTCCAGCAGCTCAGTCTTTTTTCCCCACAAGGAAGAGCACTAGAAGTCAGACAGTTCCACACTTCCAGAAGCCAGAGTGCTCTGAAAGTACAATCCAAAATAGAGTCCCCTCTAGGATAATACTCCTTAAGATTTAAGAGCCAGAAAAGAATTTTCTGAATTTCTGCCAAGCAGATAGGAAATACATCCAATCATCCTTCTTCTTTACCCCCTGAAAGATGATAGGAGAGAGGAGAAAGTACAGAAATCTCATTGTGATATAAACATCAAGGAAGATTTTTGGTGTCCATTCAGGGGAATTTTAAATATTTGAATATTTTTATTACATTTATTAGCACTTGGCTTAGTTTATTGATTAAATTCCTTTTAATTTGGGGGTTTATTATTTTGCCTTGTTAAATATATATGCAAAATTAGATATTGGTAATGGATTGTAAAGTTTTCACTGTAATTGTACTAACTAAAGATTAGACAACATCTCTAGGGCTGGATGTTTAAACAGATGCCCAGACACAATTCCTGTTATGACTTTGTACCCAATGTCTTTTTTTCTTTTTCCTTTTTTTTATTATGTTAATCACCATACATTACATCATTAGTTTTTGATACAGTGTTCCATGATTCATTTTTTGCATATAACACCCAATTCTCAATTCAGTACATGCCCTCTTTAATACCCATCACCAGGCTAACCCATCCACCCACCCCCTCCCCTCTAGAACCCTCAGTTTGTTTTTCAGAGTCCATCATCTCTCATGGTTCATCTCCCCCTCCGAGTTCCCCCCCTTCATTTTTCCCTTCCTGCTATCTTCTTCTTCTTTTTTTTTTTTTAACATATAATGTGTTGTTTCAGAGGTACAGGTCTGTGATTCAACAGTCTTACACAATTCACAGCACTCACCATAGCACATATCCTCCCCAATGTCTATCACCCAGCCAC
>NW_028011654.1:0-826 GCF_054177405.1 Leptonychotes weddellii
TTCAACTTTCCTTTTTTCTTGTTGCAAACCTTCCATTTCAGACCTAAAGTAGTGTCTCTTTAAAGTCCAATCCTCCATGAGTTAAAAATAAATTCCTCATTTCACCCTCTAATTTATACTGGTGTCTTTACTGTTCCCTCCAGTCTCCAAAGCTGAAAGTTCTCTAATGGTCTTATTGACAACCTGAGATCAAATAAGCGTGTTAATATAGAACAGACATTTATTTGATCTGAAGAGCAAGGGAGTTGGTACTGAAGTGGTTTTTGCATAACAGGTATTCCTCATGGCAAAACATACAATTATTTTTGAGATCTCTTTGTGGACTGAGTTTTAAACTAAATTGCATGCCATTAATATTTCTCTCTGACTGTTGGTCTCAGTTTTTTTAATTAGGTAACATCTGAGACAGGGTGCAATTTAGATACACAATGGTCCATCTTCTATATTAAGAGATATTAATAATAATATTAGTGATTAATTATGCATGTCACCTCACAGAGGTCCTAATGCAAGCACAAATCAGCTGCAGCAACCTAAGAAATTCAACTCTGCTTATTCACATACTGGGAAGGTGTGTGTCTGTGGCTCTCTAGGTGTCTTCATTGCATAAATCTTATCATTAAATTTCCCTTATGTGGCTTATTTAAAAAACAACAACAACAACTTTCTACTGCCTTGCATCTGGAACTTTAGAAATTTATATTTTATCTGAAAATAGCATCACTAAAGGTTTTGTCACACAGTTTCTTATGTCACTATAGAAACTTTTTTTAAAAATTTTTATTATGTTATGTTAGTCACCATACAATACATCATTAGTTTTTGA
>NW_028011655.1:0-826 GCF_054177405.1 Leptonychotes weddellii
TGCTAGTTTTACAAAAAGTGGTATATGATGTCATACATAGTAATATGAAGTATTCTCATTGAATCTGGATTTTTTTTAATCTTTGCATATTTGGAGACATGTCTAAACCCTACTGGGGTTGCTGGTTTTGGTGTGGGTAGATTTTATACTAATAATCCAATTCCTTTATATATTATAACATGTTCAGTGTTCAAAATTGATTTCTGTGTTTGTCACATTTTCAAAAAACGTCCACTCAACATTTAAAAATTACTCATGTTAAGTTTCCATATTATTTTCAACATTGTATTAGTCTCCCTTGGATCTGTTGTCTTATCTTCATTTTTTGCCCTATAGTTTTTCATCTTTGTCTTTCACTTTTCCTTAATATCTCCAAAGATTTTCATACTCTAAAAGCTGTTAATTCTTAACAGTCCCTGTTAGAAGGTGGGGGAGGAGAAAGTGTCCTCCCTACTGAGAAGGCATTTTGAGACCACAACACGAAGCAGGTGAGTCCCTACAGTTTATGCAGAGTTTTATTCAGGATAACTGACTGACAGAGGGGACCGGGTGGATGGCAATACAGAGTAGCACAGCTATGTTTGGACCTTAGTCCACAGATTTTATAGAGCAAGGGGACATGCAGAAGGCATTGTAATGAGATCAAAGGATTCACATGCACCTAATTGATAGCTGACCTTGCATTAGATCTTGGGGCACCATCTGTGAGTCAGGAAGGCAAGAAACTGTGTTATCTTTAACAAATTTATGGAGGGCCAGAGCAAGCCTTTCCCAATCACAGCCTGGGCAGGCCTTTTCTAAGGTACGTGTGTATTAATCTCCAAGG
>NW_028011656.1:0-826 GCF_054177405.1 Leptonychotes weddellii
TCAGATGGAAAAAGCCATGATACAATATGTGTGTTTTGTAGATCTGCATTCCAAAGTGCTACTGGAGCCCCTGTAGGTGGCGAGACCAGTGCTGTCCACAAATATGGAAGTGGGGTTAGGTCTAAATCTTGATGGATGAATGAGATTTTGCTGTGGGCAACAGCAGATCCAAAACCCAGAATATAGAGGAGTAGTGAATAGGGGACTGATGAGAAATCGATAGGACCAGAGATAGAATATATAGTGGGAATGGTGGAAGATGACCATGTCTTACAGTCCTGCAGGAAAAAAAAAAAGAAGTCTGTGAACCTGGCCTTGGCCTTCTGAGAACAATTTATAAATGGAGTGGAAAATCACATAAGGGACATAAAAACAACCAGTACAAGCTTTAGAATCCTCTGTTAAAATATAACTTATCTGAATCACAGATATTTAACACCTTAAATTACATGCTTTATGCTTATATTGTGATATTGCCTTGAAATATTTTTGTGTATATTTAAAATTCCTGTTAATTTAGAACAGGCCAGGGGTTGGCAAACTTTTTCTGTAAAGGACCAGGTAGTAAATATTTTTTGCTTTGTGACCCATACAGTCTGTCATAACTACTCAACTCTGCCTCCACAATACCCAAATAGCCATAGACGATCCATAAACGAATGAACATTTCTGCGTTCCAAGAATATTTTATTTAAAAACGAAAGTGGTAGGCAATATTTGGCCTGTTGGCCATGATTTTCTGACCCCTGCAGAAGGCAATATTGTGAAGAGATTCCATTATAATTCGGTGTCATAGGCTGCAAGAGGAGTGGAAGCTTTCTACTGG
>NW_028011657.1:0-826 GCF_054177405.1 Leptonychotes weddellii
AGAATTAGATCCACATAAGACAGATTAGCAGGAGAAAAGTGTGCACATTTAATACAAGGCTTACTTGATGTGGAGACTTCCTAAGGAAAGGCCCAAAGAAATGGCAAAACAAAGGATTTCTATTAGGTTGAACAAAGAGGCAATTGTAGGAAAGTAACCAAACTGTGGGTAGGCTAAAGGGAGATCAGAACTATTTTGACAAGGTATAGAGTTCTCTGGGTCTCAACTTTGCATCCTTGATCAGAATGGGATTTTCCTTCTCAGATAGGTAGGTAGATAGGTAGATGCCTTTTCACATGGGAATTTCATCTCTTGCTTTTAAGAGGGATTGCTGGTTTTCACTCAAAATGGTCAACATGCCAGAGACACAGATTTTGGGGTAGCAAGTCCTGAACTCCTTCAGCAGCTTTCTAGGACATTTGCTGCCAGGAAAGCTGAGTCCAGCTCACATTTCAGGCTCTTTAAAAAGACGCAAGTCTGGGCACAACAAGATGCGCAGGGCCTCGCTTTGGGTCAGGGAATCCTGCTTTTGAAGTACCGTGCGGCAGGACAGCCAAGGGGACAACAGGCTTTGCTGACAAAATGAAATCCCATGAAAGCTAACTTGAATTCCAGAGTGTAGCAGATATCACAGCAAAGAATCTACTGTCCAGTTTGGCAGAACTTTGTATGCTATGGATCTCTATTCTTTCTAGGAAAATCTATTCTCCCTGAAAAAGTTTTGCTCGTTGGTGACTAGTCAGTGTTATAAGGAACAAGATTTTCCAAGGTGTTTAGCATCTAACTTAGTGGTAGGAAGCTCAGATAATAGGAATCCTGTGATAAG
>NW_028011658.1:0-826 GCF_054177405.1 Leptonychotes weddellii
CATGACAGTCTTGTTTTCACTGTCATCACCTCTGGTCCATCCTCTGGAGCAGAGCATAGTATCTGGTGCAGGACTTCCTATGAATGCTGAATGGTCAATGTGAATGGTGCCTCCCTGAGTTGCATGCACCATGGCTCTGATCTGAAGTAATCTTCTAAAAATAAAAACCAACCATGATTCTATTCCACTTATATTTTTCAGTGCCTTTCACTTTTTCTTAAATTTTAAAATACTTAACTTGCCCATAGATCCCTTCATGATCTGACCCTGCCTACCTCCTTACTATGCTTTTGCCATACAGATTTTTTTCATTCCTTGAATGCCCTACAGTCCCCTTATTTCCAGCCAGAGCCTTTGTATATGCTATGCCTTCTTCCTGGGACTATCTTTCTCTGACTAGTCATCTGGGTACATTCTACTTAGTCTTCATGTCTTTGCTTAAGGATCATTTCTCTGTGGAAGCATTCCCTGACACCTCATATTAGTTAAAGTTTACTCAATAGAAACTCTCATAGACACTATTTTTCCTTCTAACCTTTGTTGCAGTTGTGAGCTTCATAGGGTGGTGACTGTCTGCGTCATTTATCTATACATCTCCAATGGCAAAACAATAGACAATAAATATTTGAACTCTCAGTGAAAACAGCAGCTAAATTATTTGTGTAAAGAATTTACTTTTTGTCATGAATTGATTGTGCTGGCTGCTTACATAGTCAAAAGTAATCATTTAATTGCAAAACTGTATTTTATCCTATGCCCTATTAGCAAATAGACTTATCTGAAGATGATTCTAAGTGATATTTCAGGCAGACTCATATTAGTTTCA
>NW_028011659.1:0-826 GCF_054177405.1 Leptonychotes weddellii
AAAGTCATGGGATCTACCCAAGTGTTCGTCTGAGGACAGGGAGGATGAATCCACTGAATCCATATTTAAAGGGCAATGGAAGAGAAGAATAAAATTGGCATTTGATCAGGTCCCACAGTTGTGCCAGCTCAGAGTATGGATTATATATGCTTGGGTTGAAATAGTAAAGAGTAATGGTCTGTTCGCTTGCTGTTGCATGAACTTCAGACTTGGAGGTGGGAGCATTTAGAAAAGGAAAGAAAATGTTTACTTGCCCAGAGGGCAAGGGACTCAGGCTTCAGAAGACTGGCTCGTCAAATAAAAACACAATAAATACTTGAAAGAAAATACCCCATAATATCAGAGTTCTCAAGGGTCCATTAGTCTCTTGTTAATGGTTGAAGGCAACTTTTGCACGTGATCACCACATTCCCCCAAAGTCATGACTTATCTTCAGACATTCCATAGCAAACAGTCAGGAAAGAAATTGTTTTTCCTTAGGGACTTCAGGCCTATGGGACATGTTCAAGGTTTTATTATTTTGGGGACCAACTTTCAAACAGGATGGTCATGTTATTTTTGGCTTATCTCAGGGTGCAAAGTGACTTTTCTTCTTGACTGGAGAATAAGAAATGCTTAGTCCTATTAAAAAGAGAGTAAAGTATGCATTTTTGGCTTCTCCTTCCTTGCAAACGTGATTCTTCTATCCATTATGGTGTTGCCGAGATGTGAAGTAAAGAAAAGCAGAAGTTGAGCATCTTTTTATGAAACGCTAAAATTATGGGTGCTAAAGTCTGGGTTGAATTGTTTCTTGTGTCTCTGTTACCAAGATCTACGGGATGTTCAC
>NW_028011660.1:0-826 GCF_054177405.1 Leptonychotes weddellii
GGGGGATCACCGGCACCCCCGTGTGGGTGGCAGGATTTCTGAGGTGGCCTCAGGACCACTCTGCTGTGTGCCACGGCTGGACTGTAGTCTTCTCTCTCAGTTCCTGGCCGTGGGATCAGAACCTTGTATTTCCAGTTCTCTCCTAGTGCTGGGCTTTCCCTGGCTGTCAGGAGTTGCTTTAGTCTGTCCCAGCTTGTGTGTCCCTGAGGGAGGGCCTTGGTCGGTGTGACATGGCCCTCGACCACGACAGGCTGGTGCTCGCATCTCCTTGTCTCAGCCCAAGTGAGGACACAGGGATGTTCAGCAAGGTGATGGGCAGGCCGTCATAATCCCAGCACGGAGGATAGTGGCTACCTTTGGAGGCAGGGATGGGTTTGCAAGCAGGGAAGGATATACAGGTGGCTTTCGCTGTGGCTTCTCAAGCTGGGTTACTGATACACAGATGTTCCTTGCATCACTCTTTCTACCTTCCCTGGGTCTGAAGTATTTCATAATAGATTTTTTGTAGAAGGGTAAGGAGGCCTCCCTGACTCCCTATTCCTGCCGTGGATGAGAGTCCCAGTGCTAGTGTGGGGAGAAGCTGTCTCCCTCTCCCCCCCTTCTCCGTCTGTGCCTGTCTGTCCCTGTCTGTGCCTCTCTGTCTCCTTCCGGTTGGTCAGCTGAGCTCACGGTCACCCGACCTGGAAAACCAACATGTTGGGCCCCCTCCAGCACCTAGAGAAACCCCTTGTTCCAGAGGAGAGGCTGCTGGGCTCCGGGGGCGGGACAGAGCGTGTGGGGCGGGGTCTCTCCCGAGGAGGCCCTGCCTTGTGGGGTGGGACTGAGC
>NW_028011661.1:0-826 GCF_054177405.1 Leptonychotes weddellii
GTCCTACCTCAGGACTCAGTCGCAGGATCCAGGAGTTGCTGGCTGGAGGGGCGTCCTGGATCTGTCTGCCCTGTGTGGGAACCTCCACGCCCTCCCAGCTGATAGCTGTTCAACCTCCGCCCAAACCCTCCAGCAACGGGCTGCCTTCAATGCAACCCACGTGATGCTCAGCCAGCCCTTTTAGAAGCCCCTAGGCACCTGAGTGCCCAGCTGCCCCTCATTTTCACTCAAGCTGTGGTGGGTGGGAGTGGAGGTCGGCCTGTGGTCTTAGCTCTTCCCACCAAGGCCGCTGAGGGCAAGTCTCCGTTCCATCACTGAACCCCTCGAATGGCAGAGCGAACGGCACTGGGATGGGAATCTTGACGCCAGGATTTGCATCCCAGCTTCCACCACCCCAGCCACGGGGTCCTTATCAAGTTCGGGGACCCTCCTTGGGCCCCAGTTTGCCCATGTGTCAAATAAGGGGGCCCTGCCAACCCGGTTCTGCATCAGAATCATCTGGAAGCTTACTAAAAGCCAGATTTTGGGCTTCTGCCATTACTGAATCAGGTTCCCTGGGCATGGGGTCTGCGCCAAGTGTTTGAAACGAGCTCCTTGTAGAGTAGCCAACCCTGAGACTCCAGGGCCCAGGAATCCCACAGGTGTCTGGCTTTCATTCTTTGCCCGCCTCAAGGAACTCCTCACGTTTCCCTTATGAGGTAGTCATGGCCGAGAAAGCGTGGTGCCTCGGCTTCTCTCTTTTGTCCCTTGCTCCTCAGTGAACGGTGAATGGCTGGAGCCGTCCACGGGGGCTCAGATCCAAGCAGAGACGTCCCAGGAAGCAAAC
>NW_028011662.1:0-825 GCF_054177405.1 Leptonychotes weddellii
ATATATGTGTATATATATGTATATATTATACTCTATATAACTGTATTCTGTTTTCTAATGTTTATATTATATTTTCTAATTATATACATTGAATTATTCCAATTATATACATGTCTACTTGATATATGTATATATATTTATCAAGAAGTATATTCCAGGACCAAAAGAGGTTTTATTGAAGGGATGCAAAGACAGTTTTATATTAAAAAATCAATCAATATAACGTCATGTAACAAGCTAAAGAAGAAAAAACATAATCTTATCAACCAATATGGAAAAATCATCTGACACAATTCAAAACCCATTCATGATAATGAACAAGAATTTATGAAGGAGAATATTACAAAAAAATTCTCCGAGAGTAAAACATAGGGGAGAACATCATAAGCTTGATAAATAAATCTAGGAAACACCTACGGCTAACACACATGAAGGTGAATCCCTGAAAGCTTCCACTTGGAGTAGAGACCAAGATAGTCATATCCAATCTCACCATGGCCGTTCAATACAGTACTAGCTGCTCCACATAGAACCATAAGGCAGGAAAATTAATGCAAAGCACACAGACTAAAAAGAACAAGAGAAAATTCCCTAGTTTCAGGGTAGAGAATGGTCCACATGAAAAATACAAAGAAACTACAAACATGTATATAAATATATAAATTCAAAGAGTAATAAGTAATACGAGGAAGGTGATTTGATACAAGATCGACACAGCAAGATCATAGACAGACAGATGTAGATATATAGGTATAGATAGCAATCAGCATGTCAAAGCAGAATTAAAATATCATTATGCCACTCGACAATGAAATACTCAGGTGC
>NW_028011663.1:0-11713 GCF_054177405.1 Leptonychotes weddellii
TGTTGCCAATCTAATGTTTCTCCCATTGTAGATTACAGATCTCTTCTCCCGAGCTCCTTTCAGGATTTTCTCTTTGTCTATGAGACTCGTAAGTTTTACTCTTAGATGTTGGGGTGTTGACCTATTTTTATTGATTTTGAGAGGGGTTCTCTGTGCCTCCTGGATTTTGATGCCTGTTTCCTTCCCCAAATTAGGGAAGTTCTCTGCTATAATTTGCTCCAATATACCTTCTGCCCCTCTCTCTCTTTCTTCTTCTTCTGGGATCCCAATTATTCTAATGTTGTTTTGTCTTACGGTATCACTTATCTCTCGAATTCTGCCCTCGTGATCCAGTAGTTGTTTATCTCTCTTTTTCTCAGCTTCTTTATTTTCCATCATTTGGTCTTCTATATCACTAATTCTCTCTTTTGCCCCATTTATCCTAGCAGTTAGAGCCTCCATTTTTTACTGCACCTCATGAATAGCCTTTTTGATTTCGACTTGGTTAGATTTTAGTTCTTTTATTTCTCTAGAAAGGGTTTCTCTAAAAACTTCCATGCTTTTTTCAAGCCCAGCTAGTATCTTTAAAATCATCATTCTGAACTCTAGTTCCGACATCGTACTAATGTCCGTATTGATTAGGTCCCTGGCAGTCAGTACTGCCTCTCGTTCTTTTTGTTGAGGTGATTTTTTCCGTTTTGTCATTTTGTCCAGAGGAGAATAGATGAATGAGAGAACAAAATGCTAACAGGGTAACAATGTCCCCAGAAAATATACACTAAACAAATCAGAAAACCCTGAAACTGGGAGAAAAGAAAGGGAAAGAAAGAAAAAAGAAAAAGAGAAAAAAGAAGAGAAAGAAAAAGATAAAGACAAACAAAAACAAAACAAAAAAAACAGCATATGATCAAATGTGATCAGGCTGGTGCATAGATCAGAGCCACACACTAGATTTTGGGCGTATTTTGGTCTGTTAGAAGAAAGTGCCTCCCAAAATTTTAAAGAAAGAAAAACTTATGTATGTACAAAATTAAGGGTTAATACGATGAAGGGATGGAATATGACTGTAAAGATGAAAATTATAAAAGGTTTTATAAAAGGAATTGATAAGAAGTTGGTTGAAAAAGCAAAGAAGAGGATTTAAAAAAAAAAAGGGAGAGAATGTGATCAGGCAGGGGTTGATAAGATGTTGGTTGAAAAAGGGAAAAAGAAAAATAAAAAAAAAAGTTAAAAAAAATTAACTTTGAAAGACTAATGAATCATGGTAAAAAAGCCATGAATTCTATATGCAGTATTCCCCTAGTGCTGGAGTTCTGCCATTCTCATTGATCGGTAAACTTGGTATTGGCTGGCTGTTCTTGTTGATCTTCTGGGGGAGGGGCCTGTTGCCGTGGTTCCCAAATGTCTTTGCCGGAGGCGGAATTGCCCTGCCCTTGCTGGGTCAGTGCTAAGTAATCTGCTCGGGTTTGGTCTCGGGAGCTTTCGTTCCTTGCAAGCTTTCCCTTCGGCTTTGGAAGATGAAAGTGAGAATGGCGGCCTCCCAATCTCCACCCCGGAGGAGCTGAGAACTCAGGGGGCCCCACTCCTCAGTGTGCCCCCAGAGAAAAGCAGCAACAGATCCCTGCGGTGCGCTCCCATGCCGCTCCTCCCCGGGGAGGAAGAGGAGTCTCCCCGGATCTGCCGCTTGTTGGGTTCCTGCTGGAGGAGCAGTGGCCGGACTGTGCCGCTGATCATGGTTTATGGCAGCACCGAGCTGAGAGCCCGCGCCTCTGCTCCGTCTCTGCAGCCGGCTTCCCCGCTCTGATACCTGGGAGCTCTGCTGCACTCAGTCACCCCTGGTCTTTCTGTGACCCCGAGGGTCCCGAGACCACCCTGTCCCGCGAGGGTTCCACCCCCGCTTAGCCACTGGAGCGACATCCCTCAGCGGAGCCGACATCTAAAAGTTCCAATTTTGTGCTCCGTGGCTCTATCACTTGCCAGAAGTGGCCTACGGAGTCCCCCTCCCCTGCCATCTATCCTCCTGAATATTGCCTCGGATTCACTTCTCCGCACGTCCTCCCTTCCAGAAAGTGGTCGCTCTTTTGTTCAGAGAGTTGTTGCTATTCTTTTCTTTGATCTCCTGTTGAGTTCCTAGGTGTTCAGAATGGTTTGATCCCTATCCAGCTGAATTCCTGGGACCAGACGAAATCCAGTTCTCCTACTCCTCTGCCATCTTGCTCTGCCCCTCCAATACTGCATTCTTTAAAAATAATTATTGAGTATTTATTATATACCATATGCTCTCCTCAGCAGAGCAAACACACAGAAATGCTCTTAGCTTCCTAGCTTCCAGTCTGCATTTAATGAAATTCTGAAATGTTTTTGATGTGAAGTAAGGGAAGTGGACCAAGTGTGAGATTCAGTACAACTATTAATCTTGAAAAACATAATAGTGTCTAAGACAAGGTGTCTATGTATTATTTCACATACTACACATAGACTTTCATTTCAATACATTAGTATTCTAATTTCTATGAATGCTGATCTTGGTCCCAAATAAAATCCATCTTTTCTCTGTGCATGGCTTAACCTTGGGAAGGAATCTTATGACATGGAGGTTGGATTTATGCCAGAGTCCATCTTATTTAATTTTGCCATGTTGTTTTCATGTTTATTCCAGAATGTTAATAGTTTGTGGTATTTACCAAGCCAAACTTTATACAATGAGGAATAGTAGGCAGACAATATAAAATTATCACTAAGTCCTATGTTACACACTTACTTTTTTTATTCAACTAAACTTCAGGTTTCTGAAAACAATTGTTTTTAAATAAAAAATGAATATTTGCAAAATCAAGAACCAGTGCAAATACAGACATATTCTTTTAGACCACATTGTTATTGATTACCAAGAAGGCAATTAGGAAATACTTTAATGAGGAGTGTACTTACATTTCTGCTGTCAGTGAAACAGTTAACTTCCAGTCACTAAAGTTCTGTGGTTATTATAGCCATTTGTGGCTTTTGGTTAATGGTATTTGAATCTACAAAACTGTATTTGTTTGGTACACATTTTTTAATAAAATAGAACCAGTTATAATTTTATGTGTGGTGTTTATTGTCAAAGAAGAGGGTCTTTCTTGTTTTAAGGATTAATAACTGATCACAGAAAAAGTATAAATGGAAATTTAATTTATTAATTTGCCTGTGGTTCTTCCCTGCTGAGGATATTATCTTTATTCTGTCTCATGTATAAATGAATTTCAAGGCTGACTTAGGAATGAATAGTATTATCCCAGCAGAATTTTTGTTATGTTCTATCCTTAGTCATTATCATTATAATGACTGAATATTATATCCCATATCTTTATAATCTCTATACTAAATATAGAAATATTCCTTGAAACCAGGTAGAATGGAACATTTGAGAAAATTGCATAGTGTTTAAGATCTGCTTAGATGTCAATCATTGCTTTATCATTTGCTGGCAGTGTGGTCCTACACAAGTTACTTAATCATTCTGAACTTCAATTTCTTATTTGTAAAATAATGATAATAATACATGGGACTGCTCTGAAGACTAGATGAGATGATGTATGTAACATGCTAACAAAGGAGCCTGGCCCATCATGTGGGTAATAGATTGCATTATTGGCTTAAATTTTTCACCCCTCCTTTTGTCGTGTGACTTTTCAGTCTCTCTCACTAAAGAAAAAAAATGTGTCTTTTCCTGACACTTGAATTTGACCAGAAGAATAAAGAGGAGGTGAGTGTTCTGGATCTTAGTGTAAGCTTTGAAGCCTCACATGTTCTGCTTGTACCCTTGTGCCTCTGCTAACCCAGGTATAGAGTATTACCTGGTTAGCAATAGGTCTAATGGGGTCACTCCAACCAACTCACAGATCTGCAGTGAAAAGGGCCCATGCTGGCTGTCACAGCCTGAAACAGAAATGCACGCTGAGGCTAACCCCCCAGATCAGCCAAACCCCAGTCAACCCATAGGCACATGAGCAATAATAGTTTATTGCTTTAAGCCAGTGATTTTAGAGGTAGTTTTTTATGCAGCAAGAATTGACTGATACAGTGTATGATCAATAAAGATTAGCTATTGCTGTGATTATTATTTACTATCATTTGAAATAAAGCCCAACAAAAATAAGGCAAAGCAGTATGATAATCAGTAAGGTACAGAACTCTGTTTTGCAAACCTGAGGTTGTTTTTAAAGAAATACTGTTTTATCTACTCCTGTTTGTTTTCTGAAACTGCTGTTGGCAGACAGCACCTTCTTCAGGAAAAGGAAATGCAAATGCTGGGGAGAGTTTTGTCTAATCTGCCACTTCTCCAAGGAAAATAGAGTCCTATAATAAACAATCTTGTGATCACAGATATATAAATGTAATGGCGATGCTACAAATACATCACACATGCAAACTTCAAATACATATCTCCCTCCTACATATTCTTCCACAAATATTCTGCTGCATCTCATGGAATGAATCGGAGCATTTCTTCTGGAAGCCTCAATCTGTGGCTCTCTGCAGAAGCCAAGGCAGAAATATCCATTTGAGCTGTGACGGAGGGTGGGGTCAGGAGACAGAGGTTTTTACAAGAAATTAAAGGGCAGGGTAGGTAGAAAAATTAAAGGCAGAGGTGCTTAACTATCCGAACTTTTAACTGCTCACAAATTTGAAGCTTTTAAAAGCATATAAAAATAGAATGTCCTTCAGGGGAATGCATGGTACAACTTGGATTCCTCTTTTTGGGTAGATATTTAGCATGTAAACTGGAATAGTTTGTGGGTTTTGGTGCAAAAGAAGACTGCACGATCAAATCTGGTTTAAAATACAAATAAAAGTTGTACTATAATCCTGCACCGATCTGATTAGATGCTCTAAAAAATGGGGAAGAATCTTATGATAATAGGTGAGATAATAATAATAATAAATGGTTTAAAAAGCTGTCCACCATTAAGTTAAATTGTGAAATCCAGAGGGAAATTGCAGTTTGTTTCTATATATTGCTTTGCCCTTCAGCTCAGCTGTTGGCTCTGCATTAATATTCAGGCAGCATCAGTGCCAGTCCTGGTGATTCACTGAGGTATTATGAATATGCAAATGAGCAAGAGCTTTTTATGTCTTTTTTTTGTCTTTCTTAGATGTCTGAAGGACTAATTGGAGCCGATCAGCTACTCATAATTTGTACATAGATAACCATTGCTCTGGAACCCAAAACCATTTAATAATTATTCTTCTACTAGGCCAAAGGTTTGATTTCAATCAATCTCTTCAAAACAGTGTTTCCAGTATTCTTTCAAATTGATTGACTTAGAGGTTAGAGTGTCATATTATTTTAGCTTCTTAGATTATAATGACAGCATTTTGGAGTGAGCTGTGCACAAAGTGGAATTTGTATTAGTCATTCACATTTTATTTTTCCTTGAGTCTTTACTAATTTTCTCTGATTATTTGAAAATCAAGGATGCACAGGTTGGTGGAGTGTTCCAAGTAGATGAATTCTAGAGCTTCCGAAGTACAGAGACAGAATAGACAGAAAGGAGGTTGTAGGAGACAGGAAAAGTAATTTCTCATATTCAACAGTCTTTCAAGTTTGATTTTAAAATCACATTAATGTTATCTTAATGATATACATTAAGGAAAAAGAATAAACCTTAACATTTCTGTAAAATTCAATTTAACACAAACAAGAATAACCTACCAAGAAAAATAAAAGTATATAATAAATGACCTAGGTAAAATTTAATGTAAATTTTGGTGGCTCATATTACTTGATTAGGAATTTTGATTAGGAATTTTGTAATGCAATTAAATAATTTTAATTTAGTTCTCAATAGGTGTGACACAGTTAAAAAAGCTGCAACAATATATATATTTCTATTATTGCTCCCTGTGACTAAAACATTTGTGGTCATTTTCTTATGATATGCTAGTACTGCCTCATTTCTATGAAGAGATAACTTTCAAATTGCCACTGCTTGCTGAATGTATATAGAGAACCACTTTATGACTGTGTGAAATAACCAGCATTCTGCTAACATTTAGCTACTTTGAATTAATTGAGAAATTATTTCAGCTATAGAAAATGGTTTTTAAAAGAATATTGTATAGTTAGGTGATTCCTGTCTACCTAGAAAAGGACTTTTTAAAGTCTTTTTTTTTCTTTCTGTTTTTTATTAAAGGACAAGTACTAGGTAGTTCAACCTCAGTCACATTCTGTTTTCCTTTTGTTTCTGCTTTTGCTGGGTTTTTTGTTTGTTTGTTTTTAAAATCTCATTTTGAAACAACAAAGACTAATTTCTTGCACGTGCTACATGTACCACTCAGGCTGGTAGGGGAGCTCTGTTAATTGTAGGTATTTAGACACCTAGACTGATGGGGGCTCCAAGTTCACTCGTGCCTGCCTACTTGCCATGATGGAGGAGGAGCAGTCCTGGATGTTTCTGTAGCAATAAACAATAACTTGATTAATTTAAGCCTTGTCTTGCTATATAATTATTCCCTGGACATTTAATAAACAAGCAGTAGGCTGGTATCTATGGGGAAAAAAAAAAATGAAATGTTCACGCCCTGAAGTGACATGTGTCGCTGTGCCTACAACTCATTGACTGCAATAGTCATATAGCCACACCCAGCTACAAGAGGTGGAGAAAACAATAGAATATTCTCATGTACCTCAAAGAAAAGGAGAAAAGGAGTATTTATGTGCAATAATTTCAGCCTTTTGACACAGCATTCCTGCATTCTCAATAGAAGGGCCATGTTATTTACCGAAGTCATATTTCAAATTAAAGAAAAAAATCCATAAGGCTCCCCCAAAATACTCAATAATTGGTAAAAGCTGAGACATATTAAAACTTTTCTAGAAAAATGTTTGTGTGTATTTTATTATATGCCCTGTGACTCACTAAAAAATCATGTATATATATAAAGTACATGACCATTATATATATGTATTCTATATTTGGGGCTGGATTGAGTTGAGGCTAGACATGCAAGTGCTCAGCAGGAAACCCTATTACAAAGGGGACCTAAAATGTCAATGAAAATATAAAGAATTAGAGAAAATATATTTTTCAGAACTCTTCTTTGGAAGTATTCTGAATGCAATTGCAGGGTATGTTTTATTTTTGCAAGCCATTTGGGGTGAGACTATTAAAGTGTGGGTAGAAAAAGTTCTACTCTTACCTGAGTTTAGAGTGCTTTTTGCATAATTTTTTAAAGCTCTTATTTAAATTCCAGTTAGTTAACATACAGTGTAATATTAGTTTCGGGTGTACAATAAAGTGATTCAACACTTCCATACATCACCCTGGTGCGGTGCTCATCACAAGTACCCTCCTTAATTCCCATTACCTGCTTCACCCATTCCCCCCTCCCCCACCTCCCCTCTGGTAACCATCAGTGTGTTCTCTAGAGTTAAGAGTCTCTTTCATGGCTTGCCTCTCTCTCTCTCAGTTAACTCTTTAGTGAAGGGTGACAGAGAGCACAGGAACAGACTGAATTAGATTGATTCCCCTGGAGAGGCTCTGGGCCCACTTCCTGCTGCTTGAGTTCTTGCTTCAGGAGAGATGAACAAATGGGAGAGTTCAAGCTGTGAGCTCAGTATTACCTTAAAAGGAAGAAACAGCCATCAAACTTACATTTAATTTACTTTATTAAAATAACATAATTGAGGAACCAATTGTCTGGCACAGTAAAAATAAAATTAAAACCCAGATCATCAAGAAAATAAAGGGGGAAGGCGACAGTCTTTTTTTTTTTTCTTTTATCCTCCTTCATTTAACATCTTTTTTTTCTTTCCAGCTTTATTGAGGAATGATTGCCAAATAAAAATTGAGTATATTTAAGGTATACAATGTGATGTTTTGATATACATAGACACTGTGAACTGATTACCACAATGAAGCTAATTAGCATATCCATCACTTAATCTAGTCACCATTTTTTTCTGTAGTGAGAACACTTGAGATCTATTATCTTAGCAAATTTCCAGTATACAATATACAACTATTAATTAGAGTCACCATATTATACATTAGGTCTCCAGGACTTAATCATTTTATAACTGAAAGTTTGTATCCTTTGATCAAGTCCTCCCCTTTTCCCTAACTCCTTAGTCTCTGGTAACTACCATTCTACTCTCTGTTACTATGAGTTCAACAATTTTCATCTGTTTGTTTTAGATTCCACATGTAAGTGAGATCATGTCATGCAGTATTTGTCTTTCTGTGTTTGACTTATTTCACTTAGCATAATGTTCTCAGGTTTATCTATGTTGTGACAAATGGCAGGATTTCCTTTTTTTTTTAAGGCTGAATAATCCATTGTATATATATACGCTGCATTTTCTTTATCCATTCATCTCTTGACAGACTCTTAGGTTGTTTTCATATCTTGGCTACTGTGAATAATGCTGCAATGAACATGAGAGTGCAGCTATCACTGCAGTAGTAATTTTCTTTTTCTTTTTCTTTTTTTTTTTTGCAGTAGTAATTTTCTTTCCTTTGCATGTATACTCAGAAATGGAATTGCTAGATTATATGGTAGTTCTAGTTTTAATTTTTTGAGAAACCTCCATACTGTTTTCCATAATGGCTGTACCAATTTACATTCCCACTAACAATGTACAAGGGTTCCTTTTTCACATCCTATAAGGGACATCTAAAAGTAATAACAGAGGATCATTAGATTGTTTATTAAGAGGGTGGAGCCAATAAACAATGATCTGACTGATGTCAGTGAGTGGGGTATAATAATTTTAGAGTCAGAGTTTTTGACAGGTAGATTTGCCCTTCTTACCCTTGCACACAACAATCAACTTGTCCTCCAAATAAAAATTGAACAAATATTAAAAGAGTAGTGGTTTGAATAAGACAAATTGTCAGGGATGTGGCAGAGACATATACTGACCATTAATCTCCAGAATATGACTTCATTGATTAGACTCTCTAGATGACAGCTACCTCCTTCCTTACCACTCCAGTCAGAGCATCCCATCAAATATCATGCAACTCATCCTAGACAAAGGGAATATTATTATTAAGTCAGTGATATTGTGAATTAATGCATTAAGTCTATATAAGAAAATACAACTATACAAAAAGCAAAAAAAGTTAATATAAATGAGCTTACTTTCTCTGCATTTATCCTTTATTTTTAATTTCTTAGGAATAGAATTCCTAATCATAGTAAAAAATTTTAACAATAACAGTAATTTGCCTTAAAGTAACTTGGTCTAGGGGCTTCTGGGTGGCTCAGTCGGTTAAGCCTCCAACTCTTGATTTTGGCTCAGGTTATGATTTCAGGGTCATGAGATGGAGCCCAAGTCAGGCTCTGCTCAGCTGGGAGTATGCTTAAGATTCTCTTCCTCAGGCGCCTGGGTGGCTCAGTTGGTTGAGCGACTGCTTTCGGCTCAGGTCATGATCCTGGAGTCCCTGGATCGAGTCCCGCATTGGGCTCCCTGCTCGGCAGGGAGCCTGCTTCTCCCTCTGACCCTCTCCCCTCTCATGTGCTCTCTCTCTCTCTCATTCTCTCTCTCTCAAATAAATAAATAAAATCTTAAAAAAAAAAAAAAGATTCTCTTCCTCTGTCCCTCCCCCCACGCGTGCGCTCTCTCTCTCTCTCTCTGAAATAAATAAATAAATCTTTAAAAAAAACAAAACGTAATTCAGCCTAGGCACTTTATGCATTTTAACTAGGAATATGTGCTTCAGGGAAAGTTAGATATCACTTTTTCAAAGA
The DNA here is from genome assembly GCF_054177405.1 of Leptonychotes weddellii. Taxonomy (NCBI): domain Eukaryota; kingdom Metazoa; phylum Chordata; class Mammalia; order Carnivora; family Phocidae; genus Leptonychotes; species Leptonychotes weddellii. Next base: position 9,718 of record NW_028011663.1, read on the forward strand.
GGAAACCTTTCCATCCAGAGGCAATGAATACAAACACATTAGCTATCTTTGTCTTTGATCATATCCATATGTTTTTCTAATCACCATATTTCATATCAGAAATGGGTTTCCATTGGTTAGGTCAGTGGCTAGCTTATTAATTAATGTGACACCTGTTAAAAATGGATGGTAATTGATGTTAACTAAAAGCTTTCAACTTATACAAATTGGCTAAAATAGTATGAAGACACTGCCCACCCTTGAATAAACTGGACATAAAATCTAGCAAGATTTTTGGTTCTACCCTTGAGGATGGTGCCAAAGATGTGGTCTGTAGACTATCCTGTATCCTGCCTTTGGGTTAGAGGGATTCTGATTGCCTAATACTGAGGATAGAGTAAGTCCTACTTCCGGGATGTTGTCCAATGTTGAGTCAATATTTCTTATAAGGGGAGGGGAGCAAAGCTTCTAAAATGACAGAAAGTTAGGACTTCATCAAGCTTAAAGAATAGGCTCTATGAACCATTTTTTCCTCTTTGCTAGTAAGTGTTTCTATTATGAGAGAGCTTGTTGGTTTCATAATAATCTGGTTACAATGTTTAAGGCAAGTAGCTAATCCTTATTCATGTAAAATATTTTGTTGGCTACTATTTATTAAAAGCACACAAACAAAAACATCCCTGAGTTTTGCATGCTCAAATTTGCCTACAGTCATCCCCAACAGAATTAAATATTAATGGTATCTCCATTTTTACTACTCAACATTAGTAGAGCCCATCTACTAGAGTGATCTTTAAAACAATACACTACTCTTGTACAATTTACATTACCTAAACTTTCATAACTGCTAATCACCATCTTCATCTCAAAACTTGAGCTTCCATGAAAAACAATCAAAGTAAATCAGCAAGTTCTATGAGATAATAGCATCATTTTAGATGATGAGATTATATACTTTTTCATTTTTTATTATATAAACCAAATTTATTTTCTGAAAGATCATTTTACATACAAGAAGCCATTGATTTAAGGTTTTAATAAATGTTATACAAATAACAAATGAATAAAGCTTGTAGATAATAATTAAAAATGGCAAATTCTTAGATAGCTGTATAAAATGTTAAGAAATAACATTCTCCATTACACCAAATTTCAAAAGCAAGAAACGAAACTGAAACTTTACGCCTCTTGATTGATAGCTTCTCTATTTCCCCTTCCCCTGAGCCCTGGTAACCACCATCTAAGTCTTTGATTTTATGAGTTTGACTGTTTTCAATAAATTTTGTTACAAGGATTTAAAAAACCAAGAGACAAAACCTAATTATTTTGCTCAAAACTATCCCTCAATTAGATCAAGGATCAATCAAATGAGTTACTATCTGAATAAGTTAATGTTTCCCTAGAGAACCCAGGCATCTATTTTGTGGCCGCCATCTATTGTGCTGCATTCAGGGGATCCACTAATGAAAAAGATGGGTTCTGCCCTTAACAAATTCCAATCCAGCCAGACACCAATAAATAACTCTTTGTCATTATATGGTATAATCAAAGCTATATTGGAGACAGTATTATTATTTTTTTTTTGAAACAGTGCTTTTTAGAAAAAGGTTCCAGTTTTAGTTTGGTATTTATTAAATGGGAAGCTTTGGGTAAAGCATTTAACTTCACTGAAACTCAGTTTCTTAATTTTTTTAAAAATGAGATTATAATGTGTATCTCACAGAGTTCTCATGTCGTCATGAGGATTTAAATACACTAATGTTTTCTAAATGCTTACTTTAGTGCCTGGTATACTTTATAACAAACAACTCTTAAGTACTTTTTTTTTTTTTAAAGATTTTATTTATTTATTTGACAGAGAGAGAGATAGCGAGAGCAGGAACACAAGCAGGGGGAGTGGGAGAGCGAGAAGCAGGCTTCCTGCCGAGCAGGGAGCCCGATGTGGGACTCGATCCCAGGACCCTGGGATCATGACCTGAGCCGAAGGCAGACGCTTAACGACTGAGCCACCCAGGCG
>NW_028011664.1:0-825 GCF_054177405.1 Leptonychotes weddellii
GGGGTCCTTTCTGTCTGCTTTAGATGCTCTTCACTTCTCCTACTCTTCCTTGTTTCTCTTTCTCCCTGCTCCTCCTAGTGCAGAGACTTGAACAGTATAGTGAAGCCGAGGTGGCTGCCCCACAAGGGGACGGGGCTAGGGACCTGCTCCCAGAGCCAGGATAAACTGGAAAGGGTTTGAGCTCCTTATATGGGGCAAGGTATGCAGGGCCTGGTTTCCTTGAAAACAGCACTGGGGGGTTCACCACTGATTGATTCATTATCTCTGATGTGGTTAGATAGACTCTTCCTGGCCGGGTAGAGCCTGTCCATATTGCATTCCCTTTGTTCCCTTAAATCTTTAACTACTGGAGTTTTTCTGTTCTGTTTTGTCTGTTAGTTTTCATTTCTTCTTAATTCTGACACCTCTTAGGAAGATCTGCAAGATGTGTGCTGGGAAAGTAGAGACACAAGGGCAGAGATCACAGGAACTAGCTGGGGGCACAAAATGACTTCTCTTGTGTCAGGAAAGCTGTAGCCCATCTGTTTTTGTTTTTGTATTTTCTCCTGGGGACCCCTAGCTTTTTCTGCTCACACACGGACCCACTGATGGGACTCCTTGGTATTGTAACCCCCGGTGGACAGTGTGCATCAGCAGGGTCCTTCAGAGATGAAAAGCACAGCCCAAAGACACCTCTCGCCTAGGACCCACGACGATGGTGAACAAACACCTCAAAGACCACCATCCCCATCCAGGTGCCTCTCGAGGATGTTACAGGGGGAGGTGCAGGTGAGGGTGGGGACTCTGTGCAGAAGAAGCAGGTGCTCAGGCTGTCAGTCCTATGTG
>NW_028011665.1:0-825 GCF_054177405.1 Leptonychotes weddellii
TCCAAATTATTGACCACAACCCAAGCAAGATGCACCTGTTTTCTAGGGACCTTAGGGTTGCTGGCCTCTTGTTTTCCCAGCCTGCCTTCTGCGGGAGGGGCCTGCCGCACTGTTACTCAGGCAATCCTGTTTGGGCAGAGTTGCCCTGCCCCCTGTGGTGGGTGATGGGCTCAGTGAAAACCAGTTTTTTGGGGCTTTTGTTCTCTGGAGGCTTTCCCTGGCAGCTTTCTGCTTCTCTTCTGAGAGTCAGAGCAGAAGAGACCATTTCCCACCCTCTGCCTCAGAGCAGAGGATAGCAGTCTGTTCTTCAGTGAGCTCTCCAGGCCACACTATCTCTGTTTCTGTCTGTGCTGCTATAAACTGCAGCGTCCTGGGTTGTGCACCCCTCAGGATTGCTCCCAGTCCTTGCCTCCATGTCAGGGCATGTCTCTGCTCTTTGTGCTTCTAAAACCTCCAGCCGCCCCCAGTTCGCACTTGTGGCCTGCCGCTCTGGGTTTCCCTCCGGAGGAAGTCCTTTCCCCATTGCTACCAGTGTGCGAGTCTGTGCCCCGTCCCCAACGCGGGAGTCTATCTCTCACCAGCGGTATAGGATCCCCACCACCAGGCTCCCTCCCCCTTCCGTTTATCCTCTGATATCTGCCTGTGGAATCATAGCTCCCCGCTTCATACCTGAAACCAACTGCCTGTGAAATTCTGTTTCTAGAGATCCAGATCTATCTTCTTACATCTCAGGCTGATTTTGTGGGTGTCCAGAGTGGTCTGGTATATATCTAGCTCAATTCCGGGGACCAGCTGGAATAGGGTCCCCTACTCCTCTGCCATCTT
>NW_028011666.1:0-825 GCF_054177405.1 Leptonychotes weddellii
AATCTATACCTTCAACGCCAACCTGATCAAAATTCCAATGGCATTTTTCAAAGTTCTAGAACAAACAACCCTAAAATTTGTATGGAATCAGAAAAGACCTCGAATCACCAAGGAAATGTTGAAAAAGAAAAACAAAGCTGGGGACATCACGTTGCCCAATTTCAAGCTATATTACAAAGCCGTGATCATCAAGACAGCATGGTACTGGCACAAAAACAGACACATAGACCAATGGAACAGAAAGAGAGTCCGATATGGACCCTCAACTCTGTGGTCAAATAATCTTTGACAAAGCAGGAAAAAATATGCAATGGAAAAAAGACAGTGTCTTCAATAAATGATGCTGGGAAAATTGGACAGCTATATACAGAAGAATGAAACTGGACCATTCTCTTACACCATACACAAAGATAAACCCAAAATGGATGAAGGACCTCAATGTGAGATAGGAATCCATCAAAATCCTGGAGGAGAACATAGGGAGTAGCCTCTTTGACATTGGCCACAGCAACTTCTTTCAAGACATGTCCCCAAAGGCAAGGGAAACAAAAACAAAAATGAACTTTTGGGACTACATCAAGATAAAAAGCTTCTGCACAGCAAAGGAAACAGTCAACAAAACAAAGAGAGAACCCATGGGATGGGAGAAGATTTTTGCAAATGATAATTAGCTTTTAAAAAATACATGGTAACAATCTGGAAATCAGTATAAATTTATGAAGGGAAACATACATTATGAGAAGTTGTAGGAAATCTAAATAAATGAATAATCACATGATAGTGTGAAGTTTGTCAAACGTTAAGGCCCCTTAAAGCACACTAATT
>NW_028011667.1:0-825 GCF_054177405.1 Leptonychotes weddellii
ATCTCCTGTTGAGTTTGTAGGTGTTCAGAATGGTTTGATCCCTATCCAGCTGAATTCCTGAGAGGAGACGAAATCCAGGTCTCCTACTCCTCCACCATCTTGCCCATGTCCAGGATTTCTTTTACAAGAAACAAAAACACATAAATAACAAAACCAAAAAGAGTTTGTTTTTTTTTTTTTTTTTAAATATGGAGGGGTTCTGTTGACACACAAGGGATTAAGGTACAGCTTGGTTTCATAAGGGACTGGAACCAAAAATCTGAGTTCTTCTATCACTCTTGGTCATCATGGTGTTTGTCTCTGGCTTTCCTGGTTGAGGAGGAAAAGAGCAGAAATGGTCACTCTGACTCCACATGATCTCATAATGCCAGCGACCAACACTTTCTAAGTTGGTTGATGTATCACACACCCTAAATTATTGAGAGAAAAATGAGAGAGAGATCAACTAAGCCCAGTTGTGACTTTGCTTTCTCTGGGGTCATTTGTCTACCCTTGGTCCAATCAACTTTGGCTAATTAAGAGTGGTTTCTAATTCGGGCGCCTGGGTGGCTCAGTTGGTTAAGCGACTGCCTTCGGCTCAGGTCATGATCCTGGAGTCCCGGGATTGAGTCCTGCATCGGGCTCCCTGCTCAGCAGGGAGTCTGCTTCTCCCTCTGACCCTCCTCCCTCTCATGCTCTCTGTCTCTCACTCTCTCTCTCTCAAATAAATAAATAAAATCTTTTAAAAAAAAAAAGAGTGGTTTCTAATTCAAACAGGGCAAGGCAGGTTGTGGGAAGAGGGTACTCCAAACGGGTCCACATGGGGAGGAGACAGTTGCCTTAGCT
>NW_028011668.1:0-825 GCF_054177405.1 Leptonychotes weddellii
AGTTTATTACAGCCCCAAATAAAATAAAATGTCAAGTTTAAAACACTTTTTGTAAGGAGAGAGATGTAAGTCAGGTCTTTAGAGCTACACTGTCCACGACATTAGTAACTGTAGTCACACGTGGCTATGAAATATGGCTAGTCTAATCTGATATGTGCTGTTAAGTATACAAATGTTACATTAACTCACTGGTAATTTCCTATGGATTACATATTGAAACGATAATATATTGAGTTAAGATACACTATTAAAATTAATTTTTCCCATTTCGTTTTACTTTCTTTAAAAGATTTTATTTATTTACTTGACGGGGGGCGGTAAGGAGCAGAGAGAGAGGGACAAGCAGACTCTGTGCTAAGCGCAGAGTCTGACGCGGGGCTCGGTCCCATAACCCTGAGATCGTGACCTGAGCCGAAATCAAGAGTCAGATGCTTAACTGCTTGAGCCACCCAGGCACCCCTCTTTTTACTTTTTAACGTGGCTACTAGAAAACTTAAAATTACACATGTGACTTGCATTATATGTCTATTAGACAGTGCTGCTCTAGAGTATGGGTTTTTTTTTAAGATTTTATTTATTTGAGAAAGAGAGAAAGCCCGAGCAGGGGGAAGGGCAGAGGGAAGGGTAGAGGGAGAAGCAGGCTCCCCACTGAGCAGGGAGCCAATGCAGGGCTCGGTCCCAGGACCCTGGGATCATGACCTGAGCCGAAGGCAGACGCTTCACCGACTGAGCCGCCCAGGCGCCCTAGAACATGGTTTTGAAGGAAACCTCCTGGATGGCTCAGCTGGCCTGGAGGCCAGATGGTGCTGCTGAGCCTGGGCCCAG
>NW_028011669.1:0-825 GCF_054177405.1 Leptonychotes weddellii
GTAAGTCAGTCTTTGGAAGATTAATATATAACTCTGCGTGATCGTGGAATCTTGAACACTGACTCTAATTCTATCCTGCTCTGTTCTGCCCTACCTTCCCCTGCCCTATGCCAAAGCAATCAATTCTTTTTTTTTTTTTTTTTTTTTTTAAGATTTTATTTATTTGCGAGAGAGAGAATGAGAGACAGAGAGCACGAGAGGGAGGAGGGTCAGAGGGAGAAGCAGACTCCCTGCCGAGCAGGGAGCCCGATGCGGGACTCGATCCAGGGACTCCAGGATCATGACCTGAGCCGAAGGCAGTCGCTTAACCAACTGAGCCACCCAGGCGCCCCCAAAGCAATCAATTCTTACTGATCTCAAATCATATGGTCTTACAGGCTAAGCTTAATGTTGGAGATGAAGTAGAGTTACTTGGTCTCCCTTACTTTGCATACAAATGATTTACTAGTTTTAAAACTTAAATATTCTTTTTTGTTGTTCTTTTTGATAATACATGAGTATTATAGGAACTTGGAAAATACAGAATATTATAAAGAAGTTTAATAATCACTCAGACTTTCATTATCCAAAGATAATTATTAACACTCATTAACACTCATTATTCCTTTCGGACATTTTCCTTACATAGAATTGCATTTATATATATGCGTATACAAAAATAAATAATGTTAATATTTCAGATATTTAAATAACTTTTTATAAAATTAGGATAATATATATAATGTGTATTAAGATTATTTCCTTTTTCTGCCATGACAGGCATAAGAAAGCCTTTCAGTAAGTATTGAAAGAGACTATGAGGTTTATATGTGAAAAAGGATGAAC
>NW_028011670.1:0-825 GCF_054177405.1 Leptonychotes weddellii
AACGCGCAGACGGTACGTGGGGCACAAACTGGCATCGCTCCGAGCGGTGGGAAGGCCAGTCCTCCGCCCGCTGGCTTTCTTGGCGGAGGCTGCACCTGGCTTCTGTGTTTTCGGGGAAGGTCTGACTCTGGGGCGCAGTGGCGAGATGGAGAAGGAGCCTTCTTTCTCTCGGGAGTCAGAGGGAGGGAACTCGCGGTACGGGAGAGAGCGCACCCCGTGCACACCAGATGAGGGGGGAAACAACCCAGATGCAGCCAGCAAGAAACAGCTGCTGAAGGAGAAATGGGCCGTGTGGGGGGCAGAGTGGTACCGCCCTGCTCTGGAGGAGGGTGGAAGGTGTGAGCGGACAGAGCTGGAAAGACAAGGGCGGGTGTGGGGGAGGCTACTCTGGCTCCTTAGCCAAGCCCGTCTGCACTGGAGGAATCCAGCTGTGGGAGCTGATTCAGGAGACCCTGGGCACTGCGGAGGGCGCAATGGCAAGGGTCTGCACAGGGCTGGGCCTGGGCGGGGACAGACATTTAAATCAGCCTCCCCTCCCCTCTGAACCGGAGCATCCTCCTCCTTCCCCGCAGCTCTTATGCACACACAGACAAAACAAGAAAGAAACAAGACAGAAACAAGATAAATGCTCCCAGCAGCCTGGGGCCATCTAATTCCAATGGGGGCCGATATTTTGTTTCCCAGTTTCTGAATGTCCTGAATTAGGGCCCTTCCTAGAATTTCTATCCCTCTTTTAACGCCTCCCACCAGAGCCAAAATGAATTGGCAGAACATTCCCAACCACTTCTGCCCTCCGCACAAATCCACAGGCTGTGAGCTTCTCAC
>NW_028011671.1:0-825 GCF_054177405.1 Leptonychotes weddellii
TTTAATCTGAACCTTTCTGTTTCTGGCTCAGCAACAGAAATTCACAAAAGTGTCTGGTCCAAGCTCTGCCCTAGGCAAAAGTGTAAATTTCACAAATTACCTTAGATCCACTTTCAAAATATTTCTCAGTCCTCTCCTGCAGTCCACACTCAATGACTCATCTCCATCCAAACCTATTCTCAAGAAAGAATGTGGTATCAGTCCAAAAAAAAGGTTTTCTAAGAACAAATGTTGCATGATCATAAAGTCATCTGGAAAAGGACTAAATTTCCATCACAGATTTTCAAGCAGTATCTCTAGGCTCATCTCTTGGGGAAATGAATGAAGGAATTCATTATCCTGCAAAGGAAGGTAAACAACATGTTTTCCTCCAACTGGAAATTATAAATTTTATATTATTAGCTTTTTATAAATTTTGTGTTTCACTATCACCATATTCACTGAAATTTGCATTTTAAGCCTTAGTCTTCAATGAAAGAATTGAAAATATGCCTGTTAAAGGACGTTCTCATATTGTTAAGAAGAGTGGATTGAGGGGCGCCTGGGTGGCTCAGTCGTTAAGCGTCTGCCTTGGCTCAGTCATGATCCCAGGGTCCTGGGATCAAGCCCCGCATCGGGCTCCCTGCTCCACGGGAAGCCTGCTTCTCCCTCTCCCACTCCCCCTGCTTGTGTTCCCTCTCTCACTGTGTCTCTCTCTGTCAAATAAATAAATAAAATCTTTAAAAAAAAAAAAAAAGAAGAAGAGTGGATTGATAGTGGTAAGATGTTAAGAGTAGGGATAATTTCTAATTTTTATACCATCTGTAAAATAGAATTCACAAACAA
>NW_028011672.1:0-11711 GCF_054177405.1 Leptonychotes weddellii
GCTCTTCTCCTGGGAGGATCATTTTGTGTATGTGTTTATTATATTTTAATAAACTGTTTACTCAAAACACGCACGCATGGGAAAACTGAAATGTTCGTTGATGCCAGAGATCAACCCTATATTTGATTTTGGCAAAAAGTTACGAATAATCAGGTGAAGTGAAGGTTGAGGATTTTCTACAGCTTTTCTCTTTTCTTTCTTTTTTTTCTCTTAATAGACAGGATGATATAGTGGAAAGAGAAGGGGATTTGGAGTCAGACGGACCCGAATTCTCATCTAAAGCTCCACTGCATTCCAGCTGTGTGACTTTCTGAAACTTACTAAGCCTCACTCATCTTTCCTCATCCTCATGAAATAGTATCGATATGACCTACCCCAAAGGACGGTAGTGACGATTTGTGATGCTTTACAAGTATGATCTTATTAATCCCTGCTTAAAAATCCTTTAATGTCATCTTCCTACTTCTTTGGATGAACTTAAAATTTATGTCATGACTTACAAGACTCAGTTCATCTCTCCAGTTTTATCTGGCTGCTCTCTGCTCACTCGGAGCATCAAGCTCTCTCTTGCCCCTGGGCCTTGGAACGTGCCCTTCCTCTGCCTGCAAGTTCTTGCTCCTTCTCTTGGCTGGGCTAGTTCGTACCCATTCCTCAAATCTCAGTGTAGACATCACACACTCCCAACTGTCCCTGCCCCACCCCAGGCCAGTTCACACTCCTCAGATGCTTTCCTCACCATGTGCGGTCTTCATGCTGAGCACGCATGCCACTGGGAATTGCCTCCTCTGGGAGATGGAAGCTCTATGAAGGCAGGGGTGGTGTCTCTTATTTATTCTACATCCCTGCGATTGAACGCAGGGCTGACACATAGTCAGTGCTTGGTAAAATGTTCATTAAATGAATGTAGGAGGAAGGAAGCAAGAATCTCACTCAGTGCTTGACACTTAGTAGGTCCTCACTCAATGTTGATTCCCTTTCACATTAACCCCTTCCTCCCCTCATGATGGCTGTCTGCCTTGGTCATGGCTCGTGGAGTACTGTTTGTTGCTGATTTGGTAATGGTGGTGACACTTCCGTAACTCAGCCTCATCACTTCTTCTCAACACTTGGATTTAAAAAAATTTAGCTGAAGATTTCAAAGTAAAAATTAAAAGAATTTCTCAGGAAATTAAGAAGAAACCGAGATTGTGACCCTATTACATTTCAATACGTGCTTATAATTGTGAAGGTGTCACGTGGGTTGGTACATGATTGTGACAAAGTATATGGGTTTGTACTTCTAATTGCTTCTCACTACCTTTATCTCTTCCATTAAAGAACAAGTGCATCATGGAAAAAGTTCTAAAAACAGCGCCTGCCTGGTTTACAGAGAAGGGTGTTTATGACAGGAATTAAGCAGTTGTTTATCTCGGGATGTCTGAAACCCCAAATCAGGCTTTATTTTGTGGCTGGAGCTTCATTCTCAACCTCGTTAACATCCTGCTCTCCCTTTTCCTTTGAATGTGCTTTTTCTGGCGGGGACTGAGTTTCTTCTCACTCTGTAGTCATAAAAACCAAGGTAATTTCTCAACAGAAGCAGGAGTTGTACTAAGCAAGAGGGAGGGGTCGCCTGGAGTAAGGGGTTCGGAGAACCAGGGTTTCTCTTCGCCTACAGGTGGAGGATGTTCGAGGCAGTCGTGGTGGATGATGGGATGGTGGTGTTTGTGGGGTGCTCCCACCTGTGTCCCGAGATGATCAGTGAGGCCGGTTCGGTGGGTGAAGTATTGAGTACCCGGGGGCCACTCTCAAAGAGGAAGTCCCCCATGTTTGACTCTGGGTCCTTGTGCTGATATCCTGGGAGATGACAGCTGGTATTGCCCGTTAGCTGGCAATCTGGAGGCTACTGGCTCTGCTGACCCTTGTTAGGACCCATCCTGGTCATGGTGGATTGGCCAGGTCTGTAGCTTCCCAGGAAGGCTGAGGAGTCTGCCCGTGGTCTCATCCATTGCTACTCCTGTGTTGCAGCCCGCATCCTCTCTTTCCTGGAATTCTGCGGTCCCTCTCACCGGCCTCCCCGAGCTTCTGGGCCTCTTCTGCTCCTTCTGCCACACGGATACCTGAGTACCTTTGCACACAGCAATTGATTATGAACCTCCCTTCCTTAAAATTCTTGCCTCCACGTAAGGGGCATATCAAGGCTTGCCCTCCCCTTCCCTTATATTTAGGGTCATTTTCCAATTTTGACTTCTGTAGACACCCCCACCCCCATGTTTCCCCAAGACACAAAACAACAACGAGAAACAAACCACTCCTAGGCCTGAGCCACACTAGGCTCCTCCCACCCCAAGCTCTTACCCCGCCTCCTTCACATGTCCAAGCCTTGTGCACACTGTATATGCTGAAAATGCCCTGCCTGAGCTTTGTCTGTCTGTGGCCCGTCCTTCAACGGAGGTCTTGACAGTCACCTCACATCTAAGCTCCCTAAGTCCGTTCATTGTCTCTTTTCCTCTGCTCCTGCGGTACTTTTATCTGTGCATCTCTTCCCACTTTTGTATTATGTGTTAGTAGTTTGCTTGCCATCTCTCTTCCGTTCTAAACTATGGGATCTTTGGATCGTCATGGGTCCCTTTCGGTGTCCGAGTGTCCATGGTTGCTTTTATAAGGGTCCACAGAATTGATGGGATCTGTGAGGCCATTTTATTTTGTCCTTCCCCCCCCCCCTGAAATAAATGTACTTTATCAGTCTTCCTTTATTCCCAGGCCATTCAGTTCTGTCATTCTTGGTCCCTGATCTTTGAGGAAGCCAAGGCCTTTAGGCAAGCAGGATGTACTCCATGAGCTGATTGCTGGAGTCTTCCTGATTGTCATCCAGAATCTCCTGAATGGGAGAAGATGTTTGCACGTGATCTAATAAGGGGTTAATATCCAAAATATATTAAAAAATTATATAAGTCAACACAAAAAAAACCCCCCACGTAATTCCATTAAAAATGGGCAGGGGACCTGATAGACATTTTTCCAAAGAACACATACAGATGGCCAACAGACACCTGAAATGATCCTGAAACAGTCTTTTACTTTATTTGCACAAAAATACTCATGTTTGGATATTGTTTAATGATTTACAAGAAAAATGTATAGATTTGTATATACAGGTACACACTTATCTACATTTGTATTTTTATTTGACCTTCACAGTATCTATCTGGTATAAGTGGTTTTAGCTTCATTTTTCAATTGAGGAAACTGAGGCATGGGGACCTGGCTTTGCCTGAGGTTGATCAGCTATGGAGCCCAGATCGACTCCATCAGGTGGAGGTTCGGCCTGGTTCCACCTGCCACAGCTGTATCTTGATTGACTTCCTGTGTTTGCAGCCCCCCTCCTTAATGATTTCCCGAGCCACCCTTTGTTTTCTGACTCGTCCTTCCCTCCTTCCCTCCCTGTTTTGCACATGTTTTTACATGTGCACACACGTTTGTGATTCACATTTTTGAATGTATTTTTTGTTGTCTGATAGACGGTTAGTTCATCCATTCCAAATCTGCTTTGGAGAGCAGTACCTGCATTTGTGTAAGTTGGGTCAGGATATTACTATGGCTCAGTATAATGTCCTAGTTTAGACTTGTGCTGTCCAGTATGGTGACTGCTGGCCGCATGTGGTTCTTGAGCAATTGGGATATGATTCATCTGAATGGAGAGGTGCAGTAAGCTACATTACATACATTGGATTTCAAACTTAGTATGCAAAAGGGAATGTGAAATATCTCACTAATAACTTTATATATTGGTTATATCTTAAAGTCATCATATTTGGGTATATTGGGTTAAATTATTGGGTTAAAATCTTAAAATTAATTTGACCTGTTTCCTTTGACTTCTTTTTATGTGGCTACCAGAAAATGCAAATTGCATATGAGAGTCACATTGTGGCTTGCATCCTATTTGCATCCAGTTTGGACTGTGGTTTGGTTTTGAATCAGATTTGGTTTTGAACCTCAGGCCCACCACTTCATTAGCTTTGTGGATTTGGGCATTTAGCATCCCCGAAATAATTTCTCTTATTTATAAAATAAAAACCAACATATCTACCTTGCACAGCTGTTGTAAGGACTAAATTGTATTTTTCATGTAAAGTGCTCAGCCCAGAACATGGCATGGGAGCAGAAGGGTTAAAAATATGGATCTTGGCATTAAACTTGACAAGGTTAGCAACGCTGGCTGCACCACCTAAAACCTTTCTGGGCTTGGACAAGTTATTTTAATTCCCCAGGCTTCAGTCTCTTCAGTGTAAAATAGGGATGATAATAGTACGTACCTCATAGAATTAGGAGTATTAAATACGTTCATCTATGTAAAGGGCTTACTAGCTCAGGGCATATAGTTAACATTCAATAAATGATAACCAATACTGTAATATCTAGGGAAGGGCATCTGCTGGAAACTCATGCTATTAAGTGGTATATGTGGACTTTCGTTTTTATTTTTATTTCTTTTTGACTGTACATATAATTAGAATAAGATCTTAAAGTATAACATTTTCTATTGTCTTTATCATGGTTACAGTAGTGTTCTAAGAACATTCTTGATATATTTTTGTCTAGAATTATATTATTATTTAGGTCTTCTTTTATAGCCTCTCCTTTGATTTTATTCAGTCAGGCAGTCATTCATGTATTCAGGTGGCTTTTGTTAAGCACTTACTGTGTACCAGGCACTGGGTTAAGGACTGAGTATATGGGAGTGAGAAGACAAACCCCCTGCCCTCATGGAGCTTATAGTCCAGTGGGAGAGCCATCTGCAAACAAGTAAATAGATGAGGTATTACTATGATTCCTGATAAATGCTAGAAAAGGAACAAATCTGGTGATGTGATAGAAAGTAATAGAGGAAGGGTAGTGGTGGGAGTCTGTTTCAGATAGGGTGATCAGGGAAGGCCTCTGTGAGATGGCACTCACACCAAGACTCAGAGGTTGGGAAGAACCCGTCCGTGTTGGGGAGGAGCATTGTGAGCTGCTCTAAGGTGGGAATAGCACTTAAGTATTTTTGCAGAAAGCCAGTGGGGTGGAGTGGTTGGTGAGGGGGTGAAGGGCTTAGGTGAGGTTGGAAAGATAGACGGGGACTCACATGTCACTGCACGAATGTAGATCTTATTTGAAGTTCAGTGTCACGAGCTGGAGGGTTTTGGTCGGGGAGGTGACATGATCTAATACAAGTTGCTGTATGGCAGACGACTTTGAGGAGAGCCAGCATGGAAGTAGGGAGAGGTTGGGAAGCTGTCACCATGCTACAGTGGGAGGGGATGGGGCATTGGGTGGACTTGTAGAAGTAAGTTGGAGAATAGTGAATGGATCCTGAGTTATATGCTTTGGATGGTAGAAGCAACAGAACTCCCTGATGGGTTAGTTCTGAAGGGTGTCCTGAAGGGAGATCTGAGCTGCATCCCTCTGTGGTACCCCAGCAGAAGGGAGTGGCAGGGGGAGTGTTTCAAGAAGGAAGATGTGTAAAAACCTGTAGAAAGCTGCCAAGAGAGTGAGTTAGATCAGGATGGGAGAACCCACTGGATTTAGCAACACTGAGATCTTGGTGACCTTGGGAAAGTGATTTCATTAGCTAGAGGAGGCCATAGTCAGATTGGGGTATGTGGGGCGTGATGGCAGGGGGAGAGGTGGAGACATTGTGTTTATACTCCTTTTTCAAAAAGCCTTTCTATAAAGGGGAACAGCAGAAGGAGCTTAGCAAGAAAGGGGAGTTGGTTGATGTATTAAAGATGCTGACGGAATGATCCTGTGTCCGAGGAGAGGTTGATGGAATGAAAAGAGAGGGAATCATGGCAGGGGGTGGGTGTAAAGCACTTGAGATGGGGGAGAGGGGTGAGGTTCAGAGCACATGGGAGGAATTGGCCTTTGACAGGAGTTGGGCACTTTCTCTGTTGAAACAAGAAGGAGGTAGGTGGGTAAGGGTGGAGGCCGACTTGTAGACATTGACCATTGGAAGATGCAGGAACCTTTCTCTGGTTCTCTTTTTTCAGTGCTTTGCAAGGGGAAACCATGAGCTAAGAGGGAGGTGTAGTGGAGGGCAGCACTTAAGAATTTAGAGTGAGATGTTATCATCCCTGATCTACTTCAGCAGAAATTGCTTGCATGGTGACTGTCTCTTGACCCAGAAGGGTTTCCGGGTAAGGTAGTTTGGTCCTGCTTCTTTCTTAATCTAGCTAGGTGTAGCTTGGGGACCAGAGTAGAGATTTCAGGGAGACAGGCTCTGGCCAGTGTGGCTCATTTGGAACTTTAATTGGGAAGGCCTGGAGAAGGTCCACACTTCCTTTGCCTGGAAGCTGGCTTCATACGATGACAGGATGGCATGTTGCCATCATGCAGAGGTCTTACGGAAGAGCAGTAGTTTTTCACGAGTCATGCAGTAGAAGAAAAGCATTGAATTAGGAAACTGGGCTCAGCCTGAAGGTCCTGATTGGGTATCTGCAATATGACCGTGAGCAAGCCATTTACGTTCTGAGCTTACTTTCCCAATTTGTAAAATAAGAAAAGTACTCGTCTCCCCATCTCCTGAAGTTGTGTGAGATGTGATGATGTATGTCACTGCTGTGAACGGTCTTTCAGGCTGTACAAATAGATCCGTGGAAATACTTGAAGCCTGGGAGCTGGCAGCCTGGCTTGTGCTCCCAACTCTCTGCTTACTCAGGCCTGGGATGACTCAGGCTGAGTCACTTCGCCTCTCTGAGCCTCCGTCTTCCCATCTGTAGAACTCCCCCACAGGGTGATTATGGGGATTCAAAAATACAGTAGAGGGCTTTGGAAGTAAAAGCGCTAGAGAAATGTGACAGTCAGACTGACGTCCCTATTCTTCATCTCGGGGAAAAGCCCTACTTCTATTTTCCCTCCAGAGTCAGTCTTCAAGATGAGCATTCTTTGGCGTCATCCATAAATGGCCTGGAATGAGCACTTCCTGTGGGCAGAGCCTGGGACCAGGCGTTGTGGGCAGGGGGGCGGGGGGGACAGGGAGAGGGTAAACTAGCAACATTACACTCGGTGAAGTTGTATCTGCATTTGGGGGACTCCTGGTCTGATTGGGCCCATAGGACAGACACAAGCTCACCCTTGGAAGTGAATTTTAGAAGGGCTGCCAGCTTTCTACCTTTGGAAGCTTCCACTGTACAAGACTAATCAAATGGAAGGAACTAGAAGCACATGTCACACTGACAAGTGCAGAAAAGAGGTGGGGGAGAGGACTGGTCGCTATGGCCCCGGGGACCACCACACCAGGTCATTGTGGCTCCATGTCTGGTGAAGCTGTTCCTCTGCAAAGCTTTTGAGGTGTCAACGGATATCTCACATAAGGCAAGCTCCTTATGGTCGGACACACGGTTGGCATCCTGTCTCTTTTGACTCTGTACCCAGAGACTTCCTCCCTTTGGAGGACACTGACCCCTTTCCAGATAATGATATTCTGAATGACTCTGAGAAAACTTTTTCTCCTGAGGATGACAGTCATGGAGCTCCTCAGAGTGGTGTCCGGGTCTGAATCCTTTCCCGCACATACTTCTGGGAAGGAAGTTTGGTCAGTCTCACAGGAATCTTTGTGATCAACATGCATAATTAGTCATCTGCCACTGTACTCTGAAAAGATTATTGGAGTCAGATAGTTAACTGGATGCAAAATATTCTTTTGATCAGGGAATTTTTCCTAAGAATATTGATTATCTGTAATGAAGAACTCTATGGATATTTCTGCCTTCCATTTTCTATAGATAATTGCTAAAGAGTTAACATGAGAGTGAAATGTATAGGATCTCAAGTCAAACTACAAAAGCTAGGCCTTCTGGGAATCATTTGTAGCCCTTTTAAAAAAGATTTTTAAAAATTTATTTATTAGAAAGAGAAAGAGAGAGGGAACAAGCAAAAAGGAGGGGCAGAGGGAGAGGGAGAAGCAGACTCCCCACTGAGCAGGGAGGCCCAACATGGGGCTTGATTCCAGGACCCTGAGATCATGACCTGAGCCAAAGGCAGATGCTTAACCCACTGAGCCACCCAGGCGTCCCCATTTGCAGCCTTTAACATAAAGATTTGGAAAGACAATGTGTCACATTGATTCTGATCAAATGTCCTAGCATCCAAGTCTACTCCCAGAATGCAGATACCCTGTGGTTTCAGTATAAAAGGCTGCATCTCAGTGATGGGAAGAAAGAAACTGAATATAAGTCCCCAGCAACCCTCTCTGTCTAGCTTCACACCTCTGTCAATCTCCTTTGAACACCTGATGTGGGATAGCAGTGGGGGGAGAGTCTGTGGTCAACTTGACAGTTTTGGGGAGGTATGAAGACGCCGTTGACTCAGGCCTCATTCAAGCAGCGCCCAATAGTGTCGTGGAAGACATGGGAATACACTTAGAAACAATTATGGAGGGTGCCTGGGTGGCTCAGACAGTTAAACGTCTGCCTTTGGCTCAGGTCATGATCCTGGGGTCCTGGGATCGAGCCCCACATCGGGCTCCCTGCTGAGCAGGGAGCCTGCTTCTCCCTCTCCCTCTGCCTGCCGCTCTCCCTGCTTGTACTCTCTCTCTAATAAAAAATAAAAAAAATCTTTTAAAAAAAGAAAGAAACAATTATGGATTATACTAAACTGTCACAGGAACAGCCATTTTTCTCTAAAAAGGCGTTTCGTCCTGAGGCTTGTTACTGAGAATCATGGAGCTCCAGGCGACTTTGATGTGTGGTCAGCAGGTGGCTGCTTACTTGTGGATTTTTTTGAGTTCTGGCTAAATAGTCTTATCACCCAGACTGTATTTTGCAAACATACAATAAACCCCTAAGTAACTCACCTCCCTTTCCCCCGCCTTTCCCTTAGCTGAATGCCCATGACCCCTTCCTTACAAGGCTTATAATTCATCTATATTCATTGACTTTTATTTTATTTTTTAAAAGATTTTATTTATTCATTTGACAGAGAGCTTGAGTGAGAGGAGAGAGCACAAGCAGGGGGAGTGGGAGAGGGAGAAGCAGGCTCCCCACTGAGCAGGGAACCCAAAGCGGGGCTCGATCCCAGCACCCTGGGATCATGGCCCAAGCCGAAGGCAGACGCTCAACTGACTGAGCCACGCAGGCGTTGACTTTTAAAAATTAAACTCCTTATTTTGAGATGACTATAGGTTCACATGGAAGAAATAATGCAGAGATCCCATGGATTCTACTCAGTTTCCCCTGCTGGTAGCTTCCTGCAAACCTATAGTACAATATTCCAACCAAGATACTGACATTGGTCTGGTCAAGATCCAGACTATTCCATCATCACGAGAATACCTCATGTTGCCTTTGTATAGCTACGTCCACTTCCTTCAGTCCCTCACGCCCTCCTTAAGCCCCTGGCAACCATTGGTTTGTTCTCTATTTGTACCATTTTGTCATCTCAAAGATCTTGTATGATTAGAAGCATGCAGTACACTATCTTTGGGGATTGTGGATTCAGTCTCTGGAGATTCATCCAGCTGGCTGTGTGTATCAGTAGTCTGTACCTTTTTATTGCTGAGTATTTTCCATGGTGTGGATGTACCACAGTGTGTTTAACCATCTACCTGTTGAAGGACATCTGGGTTATTTCCGGTTTTTGGCTCTTATGAATAAAGCTCTGTCCACATTCACGTACAGGTTTTTGTGTGAACGTAAGTTTTCATTTTTCTGGGATAGATGCCCAGGAGTGTAACTGCTGGGTCAGGTGGTAGTTGCATATTTGTTTGCAAAACTCTTTGCTGGGGTGGCTGTGCTATTTTGTGTGTCCGCTAACAATATATGAGTGCTCTGGTTTATCTGCATTGTCATGAGCATGTCTTGTAGCCATTCTGACAGGCGTGTAGTGATATTTCATTGTCATTTTAATGCGTATTTCCCTAATGACCGATGATATTGCGCATCTTTTCACGGGCTTATGTGTCATCTGTATATGATCTTGGGTGAAGCGTCCCTTCATGCCTTTTCCTCATTTTCTGATCGGATTGTGGTTTTTTTTTTTTTTTTTTAATTATTGAGTTTGGAGATTATATATTGTGAATTATATATTCTAGATACTAATTCTTTGTGGGATATGTGGTTTGCAGATATCTTCTCCAAGTCATAGTTTGTCACTTCATCCTCCTAATAGAGCATTCTGCTCTTGGTGGGTGGAAGTGTTTTATAAATGTCGACTAAATCCTGTTGGTTGATGATGTTGTTGAGTGCTGCTACATCCTTGCTAATTTTCTGTCTGGTTGTTCTAGCAGAGGTGGAGAGAGGACAGTTCTATCAGTTTTTGCTTTGTGTGTATTTAGAGCTCTCTGGTGTATACATGTCAGGATTTCTAGGTCTTGGTGAACTGACCCTTTGATCGTGATGTAAGATGCCTTTCTGTCTCTGTTGTTCAGCCTGGGTAATTCCTACTGTTTCCTCTGTCTCCTCCATTCTGCTGTTGAACCTATCCACTGAAATGCTTAAATTGGCTATTGTATTTTTGGTTCTAAAATTTACATTTGGTTCATCTTTATATCTTCTCTTCCTTTGCTGAGACTTTCTACTTCTTGGCTATTTCTGAGACTCTATTTTTTTTCATTTTGTTTCAAGCATAGCCATAATTGCCTGTTTAAACATTTTTTAGATTGCTGTTTAAAAATCTTCCTCAGATATTTCTGACATCTCTGTCATCTTGGTGTTGGTATCTATTAACTGTTTTTCATTCATTTGAGATTTACCTGTTTCTTGGTATAACGAGCGATTTTTGGTAGAAACTTGGGCATTTTGGTTATTAAGTAATGAGACTCTGGATCTTCTTTAAACCTTTTGTTTTAAGTGCCTTCTTTTGACCTGGGTATGGTAGAGGAAGGGGTAGGCATCCCCTCATTCCTCCACGTTGGGGTAGAAGTCCAGGTTTTTAACTCAGCCTCTACTGACACCTGAGGGGCGCTCCTATTATCTCTGGGTGAGCGAGAGAGTTCCAGTGGCCCATTGAGCTTACATTGATCCCTCCCTGCCTTGTGGCTAGATGTGGCTTCATTACTGCTGTGTGGACACGGAAGTCCAGGCTCCCCACTGGGCCTTTTCCAGCACTAGTCCTATAGGGGGGAGGAGGAAGAAGAGGAGGTTGGGTGCTTCACTGCAGCCTTGAGGTGGGGGAAATCTAGCTTCCTAGTAGCCTTTGCTGGCCTGGGTGGCAATGGGGCCAAGACTTTTACTGTGCTGCTTAGCTGTGGTTGAGTGGTTATTACCTGAAAGTTTTCTGTCTTTTGAGGCTGCCCCTTTCCCAGTCCCTTTGCTACAGAGTGAGCTTTTGTTGGGACTTTTTTGGTCTGCACCTATGGGTCATTCCAGGTCCCTGGCTTCTTCAGCTCTAAGTCTGGGAATGTCTCAGGCACAAAGAACACCCAGGCACAAATAACACTGTGTTATTCCTAGGCAGTTTGCTTTTTCTCCTTCACCTTTCAGGGTCTTAAGTTTGTGTTATATGTAATATCCAAGGCATTTAGTTGTACTTAGAGGAAGAATAGAGAAAAGTGTGTCTAATTTATCTTCCTGGAAGTGGAAGTCCCATTCAGTTTACTTTTCTTGGCTTTCTTCTTCTTTTTTTTTTTTTATTCTTATGTTAATCCCCATACATTACATCATTAGTTTTAGATGTAGTGTTCCATGATTCATTGGTTGTGCATAACACCCAGTGCTCCATGCAGAATGTGCCCTCCTCAATACCCATTACCAGGC
>NW_028011673.1:0-825 GCF_054177405.1 Leptonychotes weddellii
AGGGAACACAAGCAGGGGGAGTGGGAGAGGGAGGAGCAGGCGTCCCGCCGAGCAGGGAGCCAGATGCGGGGCTCGATCCCTGGACCCTGGGATCGTGACCTGAGCCGAAGGTAGTCGCCTAACCAACTGAGCCACCCAGGTACCCCAGTGACTTTCTAAGTCTTAACTCACTCTGTAAAGGACTATTAAAATTAGACCAACATCCAGCTCTGGGGCATTGCTTAGACACACGTTAGCAAAATGATATGCGCTGACCTGGGTCAAATCATTTCATTTCTTTTGTTTTTGTTTTTCCCCAGTTTTATTGAGAAATAATTGACATACATCACTGTATAAGTTAAGGTGTACAGCATGATGATTTGATTTACATATATTTCAAAATTATTACCATAGTGGGTTCAACTAACTTCCATCTTCTCGTAGAGATAAAATAGAAACAAAAGTAAGAAAAAAGAGTAAAGGAGAAAATTTTTCTTTATGATGAGAACTCTCAGGATTTACTCTTAGCAACTTTCCTCTATATCATGTAGCAATGTTACCTATAGTTGTCATGATGTACAAGGCATCCCCAGTACTTATTTTTCTTGTAACTGGAAGTTTGTACTTTTTGACCACCTTTTCTCCAGTTCCTCCTCCCCCCACCCCCACCTCTGGTAAACACAAGTCTGATTTATTTTTCTATGAATTTGGCTTTTTGGGTTTTTTTTTTTTTGATTCCATGTATAAATGAGATCATATAGTATTTGTCTTTGCTTGACTTACTTCACTTAGCATTATGCTTGTGGGCCTTGAAGGCAAAGTCCATCCGTGTTGTTGCAAATGGTG
>NW_028011674.1:0-825 GCF_054177405.1 Leptonychotes weddellii
TATTGACCTACATGTAAAATCTAAAACTATAAAGGTTTTACAAGAAAACGCAATAGAATACCTTCATGACTTCAAAGTAGAAAAATATTCTTGGATCACAAAAAGCAATAAGAGAAATATTGATGTCAGGTTTCATTAAACTAAAAAATCTTTTTATCAAAAACAACATTAAGAAAATTAATAGGCAAGCAATAGACTTAGAGAGAATATTAAAAAAACATATCTGACAAAGTACTGGTATCCAGGATATATAAACTTTCACAACTTAGTAACAAAACACAAGAAACTCCCTAAGATGGGCAAAGTTTAAACAGACATTCCCAAACAAAGTTATCCAAATGGTCAATAAGCCCATCAAAAAAGTTGAAGTCATCAGATACATTCAAATTAAAACCACAATAAAATAATACTCCATAGTCAATAGAATAGCTAAAAATACAAAGGTGGCTAACATTAATTATTATTGAGGATGTGGAGCAAGTGAAATTTTCACATGTTTTTGGTGGGAAAGTAAAATGGTACAACTAGTTTGGATAAAGAGCTGGCATTTTCTTATAAAAATAAGCATATGACTACCCAGCAATTCTAATCCTACGTAGTTACTCAAAAGAAATGAAAATGTATGTCCATCAAAAGATTTTTGCAAGATTAGTCATAGTATATTTATTCTAATAACCCTGAGTTGGAAAAGCCAAGGTGTCCCTCAATAGGAGAATGGATAAACTGGTATTTTCATACTATATTCATACAATGGAATATTCCTCAGCCATAACAAAAGAATGAACTACTAATACATGGGATGAATAAATGAGTCTCAAAAACATT
>NW_028011675.1:0-825 GCF_054177405.1 Leptonychotes weddellii
AATAAAATAAATAAATAAATAAATAAATAAAAAATACATATCTTAGAAATAATAATGCCTTTCAAATAATGAAATAATTATTAGATTTATTTGCTCAGGCATTTCTTATTCAACAGTTTTCAGCCTTAAAACTAGATTTTCATTTATTCATTCATTTTTAAAAATATTATTGAATAACTATTATATGCCACCTCTGGTGCTAGATTCTATGGATACAATGGTGGAACAAAACAGATACAGACTTAGCAGTGTGTTATAGTGGGTTGGCTTGGAAGATATTAATCAAATACTGATAGAAATGTATTATGGTATGTTATGTCAGGTGCTTTGAAGAAAAAAGATAGAGTGTTCTATAAATATCAGGAGGCCTGGTCTGGTGTGGGATGGGGAATTTGGCTGGGAAAGTCTTCCCTGAAAACAATGTTAAAACTGATTTTTTTAAAAAGGGATATGTAGGGGTCCCTGGGTGGCTCACTTGGTTAAGCATCCAACTCTTGACTTCAGCTCAGGTCACGATCTCAGGGTCCTGGGATCAAGCCCTGCACTGGGCTCCTTGCTCAGCAGGGAGTCTGCTTGAGGATTCATTCACTCCTTGTCCCTCTGCATCTCACCCTGCTCATGCTCTTTCTCTCTCTCTCTCTAAAATAAATAAATCTTTAAAAAATATATATGTAAAAATTAATTAGGCAAAGAAGAGAAACAGTAATTCAGAATAAGAAACAGTACAAGCAAAAGCCCCTGAGGTGAAAAAGAGCATTGCTGCTTTTGAAGGAAAGACAGAACCACATGAAACAGCCAAGAAAAGTAGAGGCCAGACTAGCTAGG
>NW_028011676.1:0-825 GCF_054177405.1 Leptonychotes weddellii
TGTTCCTGAGGAAAGTTGAATGAGACACAGTCCTAGCCTTCCAGGAGGTTCTACCACCAGAAATTTAAGTTAGACAAAGACTTTTGAAGATATTTCAGGAATGGATTTTTAACGTGTTTGTTTACTCAGAGACCTTTTCAATAAGCTAGTTTATAAAGTCTTTTAAGAGAGCACTTTATCTTTTCAAGAAGATGGCAACTTAATACTTATACATAATAGTCGTTATATTAAAAAGCTGAAACAATGTCCTTTTTTTTTTTGCACAAGCAGGCATTGATAATGTGTTTGAAACCCTGGTTCATGCATTGGTTTGGTTTTTAGTTACAGCTTTCTTCCTGGCCACCATAATGGGTGTGAGGTACAAGAGATCAAAGAAAATCATGCCAGCTGGGCTGGTTGCAGTCTTAAGGTAAGAAAAACTATTTTTCTGTACTTTCTTCTACCATCATTTAGTGTCGACTTTTTGGCAAGAGTCAGTTTTAACTTGAAAAGGTCAAAGTAATTTTTGTTATAGTAAGCATGACTATAAACCCTTAAAATATCAGGTCTGCAATCAGTCTTTGGTATTGATGTACCCATGAACATTTTTGTGGAGTATAATTTGATCCCAGTAATTCTATCCATGAGATTAAGTGTATTACCACATACAAATTTATAGGTAACATTTTTAATTCATCCTGGAGGCAGCCTTTTTTTTGTATGTTGAAAGCCTTAAACATGTTTACTTCCTTTGTTACACATTTTTACTTTTTGGAATAAAGAAATAATGAAATGTATACAAAGACTGATGTTTATTGCACCTTTATTTCTAATGGGACACATGAC
>NW_028011677.1:0-825 GCF_054177405.1 Leptonychotes weddellii
ATATTTTCTGCACAAGTAAGAACAGGCATACCTCTTGTTAAAACTGATGTAAACATAGCTTGAAATCAGGCAATGTGATGTCCCTAGCTTTGTTCTTTTTCAACACTTCCTTGGCAATTTGGGTTCTTTTCTGGTTCCATACAAATTTTACGATTGTTTGTTCCAGCACTTTGAAAAAATGCCATTGGTATTTTGATCGGGATGGCTATGAAAGTATAGATTGCTCTGGGCTGCAGAGACATTTTAACAATGTTTATTCTTCTGATCCATGAGCATGGAATGTTTTTCCATCTTTCTGTGTCTTCTTCAATTTCTTTCATGAGTGTTCTGTAGTTTCTAGAGTATAGATCCTTTAGCTCTTTGGTCTGGTTTATTCCAAGGTATCTTATGGTTTATGGTGCTATTGTAAATTACAAAGCAGTGATCACCAAGACAGCATGCTACTGGCACAAAAACAGACACACAGCAATGGAACAGAATAGAGAGCCCAGATATGGATCTTCAACTCTATGGTCAACTAATCTTCAACAAAGCAGTAAAAAATATCCAATGAAAAAAAGACAATCTCTTCAATAAATGATGCTGGGAAAATTGGACAGCTATATACAGAAGAATGAAACTCGACCATTCTCTAACAACATACACAAAGATAAACTCTAAATGGATGAAAGATCTCAATGTGAGACAGGAATCCATCAAAATCTTAGAAGAGAACATAGACAGTAACCTCTTCAACATCGGCCACAGCAACTCCTTTCAAGACACGTCTCCAAAAGCAAGGGAAACAAAAGCAAAAATGAACTTTTGGGACTTCATCAAGATAAA
>NW_028011678.1:0-825 GCF_054177405.1 Leptonychotes weddellii
GTCATGTGTCCCATTAGAAATAAAGGTGCAATAAACATCAGTCTTTGTATACATTTCATTATTTCTTTATTCCAAAAAGTAAAAATGTGTAACAAAGGAAGTAAACATGTTTAAGGCTTTCAACATACAAAAAAAAGGCTGCCTCCAGGATGAATTAAAAATGTTACCTATAAATTTGTATGTGGTAATACGCTTAATCTCATGGATAGAATTACTGGGATCAAATTATACTCCACAAAAATGTTCATGGGTACATCAATACCAAAGACTGATTGCAGACCTGATATTTTAAGGGTTTATAGTCATGCTTACTATAACAAAAATTACTTTGACCTTTTCAAGTTAAAACTGACTCTTGCCAAAAAGTCGACACTAAATGATGGTAGAAGAAAGTACAGAAAAATAGTTTTTCTTACCTTAAGCCTGCAACCAGCCCAGCTGGCATGATTTTCTTTGATCTCTTATACCTCACACCCATTATGGTGGCCAGGAAGAAAGCTGTAACTAAAAACCAAACCAATGCATGAACCAGGGTTTCAAACACATTATCAATGCCTGCTTGTGCAAAAAAAAAAAGGACATTGTTTCAGCTTTTTAATATAACGACTATTATGTATAAGTATTAAGTTGCCATCTTCTTGAAAAGATAAAGTGCTCTCTTAAAAGACTTTATAAACTAGCTTATTGAAAAGGTCTCTGAGTAAACAAACACGTTAAAAATCCATTCCTGAAATACCTTCAAAAGTCTTTGTCTAACTTAAATTTCTGGTGGTAGAACCTCCTGGAAGGCTAGGACTGTGTCTCATTCAACTTTCCTCAGGAACA
>NW_028011679.1:0-825 GCF_054177405.1 Leptonychotes weddellii
GAGCCCCTAACAGGCTTTTATTTGAATCAGAGATCATCATGATCATAAGATACAATATCTCTAATACTCTAATTAATTTATAATGTAAATAGCTACTAGGTCAATACTTAAATGAAAATAAAATCCAACCAACTTAAAGTTAACATCTATTGTTGTAAAGCAGGTGATGGCAAGTAATAGCAAAATGCAAAAAAAAAAAGTGATAGCAAGTGATAGCAGACCTGTGGGCAGTATTTATAATAAATGTTTTCAGATATACATGTTTTAAATGGGCAAATAGCTATGTTTCTGGAAAGCAAACATTATTTAGAATCTGAATAAATAAAATTTCCTCAAGGAAAAATATATTTTAAATTTCTATTGTGATTCTCTATTTAAAATTTATTTATTCAATATTAGCTTATTGAATCCTCATTAAAACAATAGATGAAATATCAGTTATTCACTTTTTTTTGCTGAGGAATGGGACTTGTTTCCAGGAAAATTATACATGTTATTTGATATAATTATTAAATTCTACACTTAAATTTTCCTCTTTCTAGTCAATCTCCATTGGTCTTTCCAATATACTGTAGCTCTTGCTCTTTTGCCATATTATTTTGTGTAAGCAGTAAATCACTTGGAAAAATGGGTATCATGTACAAATATAGCACAACTCTTCCTCAAATAAATTTAGTCAGAATATACTAAGGGAGATTATAACAGCTAGCACAAAGTAATTAAGTTTTGTTTTCCTTTGTGATTTAAAGTTTTGCTATTTTGAATAAAACTTCATGGGAAATTTGGTTTTCAAAATTAAGGCTATTGTTACTATTGTTACTTCAG
>NW_028011680.1:0-825 GCF_054177405.1 Leptonychotes weddellii
CCAGGCACTGGTTTAAGTGCTTCCCGTGGATTGTCTCCTTCAATTCTCTTACATTCAGCTGGTGGATGCTGAAGATGCATGTGATGCAGCTGCTTTTATAGTCCCCATTTCACAGATGAGGAATCTGCAGTGTGGACAGAGGCTAAGTAATGTGCCCACAGTCACACAGCTAGGAAGTGGACGAGCTGGGGTTCGAACCCAGGCAGTTTGACTTCTTATCCGTCTGTGCTCTCCTGCCTCTCCCAGGCAGCCCCCACTTCTTCCAGACGCCCCTGGATGGTGAATGTCAAGAGAGCCCCTGACTAGACAGGGGTGACCTGGCCTCCTTCCCCTCCCGAGCCCTGGACTCCCGGGGCGCACTTAACTCTGCAGCCTTCCCCAGTCTGTGAGGTAGCAGGCGTGGTTGTTGGGTAGACAACAGCCCAGCTGGCTCTTGCTGGTCAGGGTTGGCCAGTTTGAGCTGGGCAGTGTCGTTCCTGGGTCGGTAAAGAGGCAGAACACAAAGAGTTGACTGTTCCTGCCCCAGTTTTATTTCTGATCTAGCCCCAGCTGGCACCATCGAACCCTCTCCTCATCCAGGCTGATTTCGAATCTTCCTTCTGTTGGGGCTACAAGTGATTGGATCAAACCCCAGGACTGCATTTTGTCCCTGGTGGAGCTTGGAGCCCTGGATTCCTCCACGCCTTTTCATGGGACTGCTCAGAAGTGGGGGTCTGGACAACAGTCCCAGCGGACCCTCCTCCTGGCCCCCGTCGGTGAGGGAGGAAACCTTCCAGATGATGCAGCCCAGCCACCACCGTGTGTCTGTAACCTCACCAGAGACCC
>NW_028011681.1:0-825 GCF_054177405.1 Leptonychotes weddellii
CCAGGCACTGGTTTAAGTGCTTCCCGTGGATTGTCTCCTTCAATTCTCTTACATTCAGCTGGTGGATGCTGAAGATGCATGTGATGCAGCTGCTTTTATAGTCCCCATTTCACAGATGAGGAATCTGCAGTGTGGACAGAGGCTAAGTAACGTGCCCACAGTCACACAGCTAGGAAGTGGACGAGCTGGGGTTCGAACCCAGGCAGTTTGACTTCTTATCCGTCTGTGCTCTCCTGCCTCTCCCAGGCAGCCCCCACTTCTTCCAGACGCCCCTGGATGGTGAATGTCAAGAGAGCCCCTGACTAGACAGGGGTGACCTGGCCTCCTTCCCCTCCCGAGCCCTGGACTCCCGGGGCGCACTTAACTCTGCAGCCTTCCCCAGTCTGTGAGGTTGCAGGCGTGGTTGTTGGGTAGACGACAGCCCAGCTGGCTCTTGCTGGTCAGGGTTGGCCAGTTTGAGCTGGGCAGTGTCGTTCCTGGGTCGGTAAAGAGGCAGAACACAAAGAGTTGACTGTTCCTGCCCCAGTTTTATTTCTGATCTAGCCCCAGCTGGCACCATCGAACCCTCTCCTCATCCAGGCTGATTTCGAATCTTCCTTCTGTTGGGGCTACAAGTGATTGGATCAAACCCCAGGACTGCATTTTGTCCCTGGTGGAGCTTGGAGCCCTGGATTCCTCCACGCCTTTTCATGCGACTGCTCAGAAGTGGGGGTCTGGACAACAGTCCCAGCGGACCCTCCTCCTGGCCCCCGTCGGTGAGGGAGGAAACCTTCCAGATGATGCAGCCCAGCCACCACCGTGTGTCTGTAACCTCACCAGAGACCC
>NW_028011682.1:0-825 GCF_054177405.1 Leptonychotes weddellii
GACATACAAAAAATGAGGTGCTAACATGTTCTATAACTGTTTCTTCGATAAATTTTTAAAGTAGAAATCAAAATCTATGAGGACGCCCCCCATAAGCCTTAGATCGGAGAATGCTGGCATTAGTGGTAAGGCTGAGAATCAGAGCCTTTCCTATGAGATTCTAAAAAAATAAAAAATAAAAAATAAAAAGAGGGCAGCCTGAGGGGTGAAGACGTGACTGATTTTTACTAAATCACAACAGGGAGAAGGACTGAGACTAAAGAAAACTGCATTGTTCGTTTCTGTTGGCTTTGGGGCCAAGCCCCGTTGTCCACTTTTTAGAACAAGCAGCCCAGTCAAACACCAGCGCTGCCGCATAGTGCTTCTCTGGCTCGGAGTCTCCCTTTGTTTAACTTCTCCCACTGAGCATCCCTGGCTCAAAAGCAAAACAGAGACACAGGCTCTCCCCCAGGAAACCTGGGCAAATCAGACTGTGTAGGAAGCCATTCCCAGGCCTCCACATAGCTGCCAACATAATCCTCCCTGCTGTTTGCTGGATAAGAGAAATGTAACAGAGCTCTAATTATATGGAAAGGGGCCTTAAAACAAGCATCTGATTTTCAAAGGATCACAGAATACCATGATTTTATTCAGTGAATTTACCTTATCAACCTAAATCTACTCTCATCTAGACCACGCTCGATTGTCTCATTTTAAAGATATTTCAACTGCTAAGCCCTCTTTCCTATTTAAAAAAAACAAATACGGGGTGCCTGGGTGGCTTCAGTTGGTTAAGCAACTGCCTTCGGCTCGGGTCATGATCCCAGGGTCCTGGGATCGAGCCCC
>NW_028011683.1:0-825 GCF_054177405.1 Leptonychotes weddellii
TCCTGCTGCCCCCAGTGTGAGAGTCTTTAATATTTCTGCTCTTACATGGAGAAACACTGATAGACAAATAATGGAATGTATCACTAATGTGGATCTCTACCAGGGAAGATTTCTTTTTTAGGTTACAATTACATAAGTGCTACATCGTGTTTTGTTTTCTATTTTAACAAATATAAAGTTCTAAGTTTTTGAAACTTCAAACACCCCAGTCCCATGTCCCCACAGTCAACGGGGCAAAGATGGGGAGCTCCATATCATCGGTGAAGTAGGGCAACTCTGCAAGCGATTTAAAAGATGTGAAATGGAGGAGCCCTGCACCATCAGTGCAGTGGTGGGCCTGGACAAAGGATATGAACGGAACAAAGAATAGCATTCAGCAGTGTGGTGTCCCTGGACAGGGAACATAAACAGTGAGGAAGAAGAGCTGCGCGCCATTGTTGCAGTGGCGTAAATGGACAGAGGGACAGACAAGGCATGTGGATGGGGAAAGGGAGAGGAGCCACTGCAGGGGTGCGCCGTCAGTGCCGTCAGACATCTGGGCACAGAACACAAGGCGGCCAAACACAGGAGCCTGCCCCCCGCCCTGGGGGGGCAGCGGTGAGACCTGGCAGGGGACGTGAACGATATGAAAGAGGAGGAACTGCTGCGCTGTCAGTGAAGCGCTGTTATTGAGCTGGGAAGGTGAACAGCGGAAGAGCTGGGGAGGAACTGGGCTGGGGATGTGGACGGGGCAGTTACTGAGGGCTCCGCCGCATGGGTGCAGTGGAGTCACTGGGAAGACCCCTACTTGTGCTCTGCTCTCACACACTCAACGTCCCTGCGGCC
>NW_028011684.1:0-825 GCF_054177405.1 Leptonychotes weddellii
TAAAGATATTTTTGAAGGGATACTATTTGAGATGAGACCTAGAGATGAAAAGGAAGGAGGTGGCCCTGTGAAAAGCATCCTAAGGAGAGGTAACCACAAGGACAACATCCCTTAAGTAGGAAAGAACTTGGCATTTTTAAGTTACTACCATAGAGAGAGGCCACTGTAGGTAACACACAGAGAGAAGAGAATGAGTTAGTAGGTAGGAGGGGCCAGATCAAGAAGGACTTAGTATAGGGCACAGTAAGCAGTTTGGGAATAAAAGTGGGAAACCATAGAATGTTTCAAATGTGGGAGAGATTTAAGACAATTTATGGTTTTAAGGGTCACTCTGGTGACTGTGAAGAATGCATTCTAGGGGTGAGAGTAGATATAGAGAGAGGAGTAGGAGAAGAAAGCCAGAATCTAGACGAGAGCTGATGGTGCTGGTGGTGGTGGTGGTGGTGATGATGATGATGATAATGATGATGATTCAGGAAGGGTCCTGAAGAGGACCCTGGAGGACTAGCTGATAAAAATTAGGTACGAGGGTTGGTAGGGGAGGTGGGTGGAGAGAGGAAGTAAGAACACTTCCCATGGATTGGATTAAGCAACTAGAGGGATGTTGATGTCATTATGGGTCTGGTAAAAACAAAGAGAGGAATGAGCACTTGAAAGAGTGGAGGAAAAGTGAATCCCATTTTAGACTCGTAGGATGTTTGAGGCACCAAAAGATATTAAAAGATAGATACCGGGGGGGCGGAGCAAGATGGTGGAGGAGTAGGAGACCTGGATTTCGTCTCCTCTCAGGAATTCAGCTGGATAGGGATCAAACCATTCTGAACA
>NW_028011685.1:0-825 GCF_054177405.1 Leptonychotes weddellii
GACCATTTATTATATTCATAATCAGAAATAAGTCTCCCCAAGAGATGGTGCTTTAAAAAAAACACACATGCAAATGCAAAAGTGCCTCATAAAATAATTACAATGAAAGTCAGCCTGGGAGATGGCCTTGGAAGCAGTTTAGTGGGTCATTCAGAAATGGTGCAAAACAGTGATTTATAAAATAGTCCATCGTATGTTCGGTACAATAAAAATCTCAGAATCATAACATTTTCAATTTCCTCCATATTCCAGGAATATTTGGTACAACAGTAACAACAAAAAAATCTGGTTAGTCCTGAAGCTCTGAATAGTGTTTGATTTTGTTCACCTAGCCAAGCATGGATATGCTGCAGTAGAAAAACTCGCAACTTGTAATTAAATGTATCCCAGGTATCTACCACACACGTATTTCATTGTTTAGGAAGGATCAGGAAGACAAAAAAAAAACAAAAAAAAACATATGGGTCTTTTAAATGAGGAAAGAAAAACAATCCCTACCCCAGTTTATTTCAATTTCAGGATACTAGAAGCAATCAAATGAATTGTGTCCCAAAATGTGTGGGCATTCAAAAAGCAAACTTGTGGGTTTTGTGTGGCTGAATAGAATACAAACCACACCTTTTAGGTTGTTCACTAAAACTGAAAATAAATACAGGATGAAAAGACAAGCTCTTCGTTCATCCCCCCACAAGTCCTGTAAGAATATGTGCCTTTATTTATTTAGACTTTGAACACTGAAAGAAAATAATGATTTTTGAAAATTTAAGACAGTATATGAGATCTGATGAATTTCTGCACAATAAGAAGAAACTTGGGGGGGGGGGG
>NW_028011686.1:0-825 GCF_054177405.1 Leptonychotes weddellii
TGGGTGGGAGGATGGGTTAGCCTGCTGATGGGTATTAAAGAGGGCACATTCTGCATGGAGCACTGGGTGTTATACACAAACAATGAATCATGGAACACTACATCAAAAACTAATGATGTAAGTATGGTGATTAACATTTAAAAAGAAAAAAAAAGCCTATGTGAAAACCTGATCTTGAAACAGGTATCTGAAGTCAGGGGTGGGTGGGATTGAGCCTGTAACCTGTAGGATCTAATACTATTCGGGTAGACAATGTTAGAATTAGGTTCAATTATAGTATACACAGATGGCATCATAAAAACCTCCACACATTTAGTGACCAGACATTTCAGAGTGAAGAGGTTTGTCTAAGATGTTAAAGAGACTCAGGGGCGCCTGTGTGGCTCAGATGGTTAAGTGTCTGCCTTCAGCTCAGATCATAGTCTCCAGGTCCTGGGATTAAGCCCCACATCAGGCTCCCTGCTCAGTGGGGAGTCTGCTTCTCCTCTCCCTCTGCCTCTCCCCCCTGCTTGTTTTCGCTCTCAAAAAATAAATTCTTAAAAAAAAAAAAAAAAAAAAAGATGTTAAGGAGACTCACAGGGAATAAAATCATAGTAGAGAAGAACTGGGTTTTTCATACAGAGAAAGGAAAAAGCTGAATTTTTCCTGTATTACTGCTGTTGTCAATGAAGTGGGATTTTGCTAAAATGGCCTAGCCCATGGAAGTATGTGGTTTGGGTAAAGAAAGGATCAAAGAGTGGCAAATGAGGAACTTTTGATTCCTGGGTGGTCACAGGATTATCCACGGTTAGAGCAGCAATTGGGCTGTAATCAGTTACTACAGAT
>NW_028011687.1:0-824 GCF_054177405.1 Leptonychotes weddellii
CCCACTTAGAGTTGGGCCTTATGACACTCCCATGAGAGCAATGCTGGGCAAGGCCGCAGGTTTGACCTGTTTGCAGATAAAGACACTACTCGAGATGACTCACCCACATTGCCCAGCAGTGTCTCCACAAGCCCCGCTCAGCTGTGTCTCCCCTTTCCACCACACGCGACCATTCCTCTGCTTCGCTGGAGATGAAGCTGACATCAGAGACACATAGAGGGAGAAAGCAGGGACACACAGGTGTGCCCAGGCTTTTCAGTCTGCCTGGGACTCCCCCCGCCACACACACACACACACACACACACACACACACACACACACCACTGCTCTCCCCTGCCTCCTGCACCCAGCCCCTAAAAAGCCAGACTGACCAAGGGGCTGCGGCGGGGATAGGATTCTTCTCCAAGGTCAGGAGCGCCCTCTGCTGTTAGCATGGAGAATTACAGGACCCCAGCCGGGATTCTGCGATTGTCCTTTGAAAATCAAGCACCGGGCCTGCATCCTGCCAGAGAAAGGGCTTACCGAAAAGGGTCAATAGAAATGGAACCAGAAGCCCTTCCTTTTCCTAGGTGTCTTGGCTGAGTCTCTCCTCTGAGGACTCAAATGGGGAGGGTGTGGGAATCTGGGAGGAGAAAGAATAGGGGCTACCTTAATTCTTTGGGGGAGAATCCTTTCATTTGGGGTTTAAGGCAAAGGTCAAAGCCCTGGGCCCCTCTCCCCTTTGTCCTCTCCCTGTATTTCCAGAAGCTCCTCTCAGTTCAAAGACTGAACTGTGCCAATGGAGTGAATGGCCCGATAAGAAGCCCCTAGGAGCCACAGCACCT
>NW_028011688.1:0-824 GCF_054177405.1 Leptonychotes weddellii
TGGTACTCCTTTGGAGTGCAAAGTATGTGGGGAAAGGCAGCAATTAAGGTAGAGCATCTGGGGCCGGTTCTGCTTTTGCCCTGAAAGCTGGCAAAAGAGACGATGACAGGGGCCGGAGGCCTTGTGGAGCCTTGGGGGCTCTGATGGTGAATCTCACTGTTCTTCAAATTGTCCAAAGTCCATGCAGATCCCTGACTAGGGCCGTGCCTTTAGACAGCCTCGCTCTTAGGACATTTCAGGCAATGAGAATCTTTCTAGTTTCAAAAGGCCTCAAGAGAAAGAAATTTCACTACCTTTTTTTTTTTTTTAAGATTTATTTATTTGGGCAGGGGAGGGGCAGAGGGAGAGAGAATCCTCAAGCAGACTCCCCGCTGAGTGTGGAGCCCCACACAGGCTGATCCCAGGACCTTGAGATCATGACCTCAGCCAAAACCAAGAGTGGGTCGCGGAACCAGCTGAGCCACCCAGGTGCCCCTCACTACCCTGGTTTGATGTTTAACTTGTAGAAGCCCTTTCTTGTGGAGGTTCCTATGGGAAGCAGTGGATACAGGATTCAGTGTAGACAGATCTAGGTACAAATCCCAGCTCCTAATGGCATAGTCCCTTTGCAGCTTCTGGGGCAAACTCAGCACTATGTGCTGACCTTTAGGAGGTCAGTCTGTATTTCAAAAGGAAATCATATGTGGAGAATGAAGAAATGGTTTAAAATCCACCCAGTAAGATTCCTGAGTCATCGCTGCGGGCAGGGCCTGGTACTAGGTATTGGGGAGAGGAAGGAGATGTGATTCTTGCCTTGTCAGGGTTCCTGCCCTAACAGAGAACTG
>NW_028011689.1:0-824 GCF_054177405.1 Leptonychotes weddellii
CTGCAGCTTTCTGGCAAGTTCCAAGGCATCCATGTCTCCTGGGGAAGGAATACAATGTCCCTCACACCCTCCTCCAGGGACTCTGTCTTTGGCTGGCCCCACCCACGTTAGGGAGAATCATGCTAAGTTGGTTTAGAGTGCCCCCCAATATGATGTCTGACCTAGTTCTCAGCCCCCCACTGACCTGTCTAGAGCAAGATTCCTGTTAGGCCTGTCTGGCAAGAATCCCCTCCCCATGGCACCTCTTCATGATTTTCCATCACTGACCCACCCCCCCACCCCTCTGCTCTTTGGCCATAAATCCTGACTTGTGCCCCCTATGTTGACATGACCCAGTTCTCTGCGGGGATCTCTTTACCCCTATTGCAATAACCCTGAACAAAGTGTTTCTACTGTTCTAACTATGGACTGGCTGTGGTCTTCCTTGACAAGGTGTAGTGTGCATGCATGCCCAGAACATACACACACGAACGCAGGTGCAACTGCAGGAACACACACTGAGGCGCACACACACGGTATGCACACATGCACTCACACAAAGACTGCCCACATGCACAGGGAACGAGCACACGCACTCACGGTATACACACATGTACAGGGCACGAGCACACGCACACATGGTATACACACATGCACAGGGCACGTGCACATGCACACAGTATGCACACATGCACAAATACACATGCACAGGGCACGTGCACACGCACACAGTATGCACACATGCACAAATACACATGCACAGGGCACGTGCACACGCACACACTATACACACATGCACACATACACACATGCACAGGACACGAGCACATGCACACATATACACA
>NW_028011690.1:0-824 GCF_054177405.1 Leptonychotes weddellii
AGAAACTTCCCTCTATCGACCATTTGATTACCCTGAGGTACCATTTATATAGGAAGGGTAAGATTAATTATAATTCTTTCCTTTTCTTTAGGAGCTTAAATCCTTTTTAGTACAATAAATATGTACTTGCAGTATGAATAGGCACATTATTCTGAGCCTCTGTAGGCCACCTGTAAAATGGGGGTGCTGGTGAACTCAGCGCCTTATTCTGGTATGTGTGGAGAGCTCAGATCTCTTACCAAAGGCTGTGTCCATGCATGCTTTCTATGCACTGTAGAACCAGGGCACGCAGCAAGGGTTTTCAGTTTCTCCCCTGCCCCAGCCTCAGCCCAAAAGCACTCCTAGAAGATGGCAGAAGCCAGCAAGGCCAAGCGGTGCACACACCCACTTTGCCTCTGGTGGCCCCTTCTGCACCAGTTTCCTATGCCGTGAAGATCCTAGTGCCTCCCTCCCAGGGAGGCTCTGGGTACTAAATGAGAAAATGTGGTCATTGGCCTGACACCTTAGTAAACCCAGGAAGGGGGCCTCTCCCCATTCTCTCTCTCTCTCTCTCACACACACACACACACACACACACACACACACACACCACTCCCATACCACACACACCCCCACACACCACACACACAACCCCCACACCACACTCACACTCCACCACGCATCTCCCACACATACCACACCCACCCAGACATACCTCCCCATACCACATACACACACCACACATACCCACACACATATAGCAAACCCCCACCATACTCCCCACCACACATACCCCACACACCATACTCCACACACATACCTCCTCACACCCCACCATAACCCCC
>NW_028011691.1:0-824 GCF_054177405.1 Leptonychotes weddellii
TTATACGCAAACAATGAATCATGGAACACTACATCAAAAACTAATGATGTAATGTATGGTGATTAACATAACATAATAATAAAAAAAAGAAGTCTAGATTCGGGGACTAAATTTTTTTTTAGCTTTACATCTTTTATTTGTACCTATCATGGTTATAATATTCTACATAATAGGGCTACATTTTGGAATTTGCCTTTTTTAATTAAATTTTTTTATTTTGAAATAATTAGAGATTTACATGCAGTTGTAAGAAGTAATACAGAGAGAACTACATACCCTTGACCCCTTTTCTCTCAGTGGTAGTGTCATAATGAAACTACAGTGTGAGATCATAACCAGGATGTTGACATGGACATGTCCACTGAGTTCCCTAGTTTTACTAGGACTTGTGTGTCTTTAGTTCTTTGCAGTTTTGTCACCTGGGTAGATCTGTGTATCTACCACCTCGGTCAAGATGCAGAACATTCCATCGCTACCAGGATTCCCCCCACCCCCGCCGGGTTGCACTTTTATAACCATACCCATGTCCCCCCTGCCCCCCACCCCTTCCCGGACCCCTGGCAGCCACTCTCAGAGACTGATTTGACATGGAAGATTTCTAGCATCTTCTGCATTGGCTGCTCCGTTTAGAAACAAACGTCTGACCATTGGCAGGCCCAGAAGAGGCACTGAGTGCCTAACGTGAGCATTCTTGTCACCTGGGGTTACTCCTCTTTGGGGTGCTGTATTTTTTTCCAAACCTGCTAATAGAGTTGCATCTTTACAACTGCTGACTTGCAGTCTCTGGTCTGATCTTGTGAAGACTTGGTGGCAGGATGTGTCCT
>NW_028011692.1:0-824 GCF_054177405.1 Leptonychotes weddellii
GAAGATTAGTTGACCATAGAGTTGAGGGTCTAAAGCTCTTTCAAGACAAATTTTAAATTGTTTTTCTTAATCATAATGTTAGAATAGTAGTGGCTCTGTGTACTGTGGGTTAAATCAAATGAGTAATCATTTTGGTGTTGAGAAAACAGATTTTTGGTATGCAAGAAAGGTAGTAACACTGTAAGATCCATGAGATTAAATGAAAACATTCATGTCCTCAATTTGAAGTCTAATGGGATGGGGCACCTGGGTGGCTCAGTCGGTTAAGCATCTGCCTTCGGCTCAGGTCATAATCTCAGGGTCCTTCCTGGGATCCAACCTCGCAGTGGGCTCTCTGCTCAGTGGGGAGTCTGCTTCTCCTTCTCACTTCCCTCTGTGCTCTCCCTCTCTCAAAGAAATAAATAAAAGCTTTTTAAGAAAGGAAGTCTAGGGTGCCTGGGTGGCTCAGTTGGTTAAGCGACTGCCTTCGGCTCAGGTCATGATCCTGGAGTCCCAGGATCGAGTCCCGCATCGGGCTCCCTGCTCGGCAGGGAGTCTGCTTCTCTCTCTGAACCTCCCTCCTCTCATGCTCTCTATCTCATTCTCTCTCTCAAATAAATAAATAAATCTTTAAAAAAAAAAAATGCTAATGGGAATTCATGGTGTATTCTATTTTAAAAATACAGAACTTCTTTCCCAGCTCTGTCCATAGAAACAAGGGTCAATCCAGTAGCAATGAGCACCCAAAGCTATCAGTCTGTGGTCTCTCAACACTAGTTGCCACAAAACTGAACCAAGCATTTTTACTAGAAATGGCTGGTTCCAGGCCTGGGACAGGACATGTG
>NW_028011693.1:0-11710 GCF_054177405.1 Leptonychotes weddellii
TAAGACTGAAAAAGGCTCTGAGGAACCAAGGCTCCAGACTCAACCCAAAGCAAAGATGGAAGGATGTGGGCTTCCCCCGTGAGCCTATCATTTTAACTGACTCAGCGTAGCTGCTATTACACGGATGGGGTGAACAAGCAAGGATGTAAATCATCCTTGAGAGGTGTGTCTAGTAAAAAATTTTAGAAGTGGATACTGGCACATGAACTGGCAGCACACTTTGCTTAGAAACCCACCAAGTTTTTAAGGGAATCGTATTGCCAGGGAAAACAATAGAGTCAGAACTAAAAAGTCTTCCACTGTTTGAGTTTTAAACTAACTTTCAGACCAAACTTGCACTGGCAGAAACCAGGCCATGAAAGCTATGCATCCTCCCAGTAGAGGGAATTGCCCATCACCTACTCCAAATGAACAGTGGAGGATGCACAAATTAGAACCTCCAGGGGGTGGAGCCAGGGTCAGGAGAATGTAGCACAGGGAACAGAACCGGAGTCTAATCAGGAAACTGCTCTCACCCTTCATGATGCCTGCCATGGACCAGTGAGTGCTGAGTTATTTCCTCCCTCTTTTCTGAACAGGACTTTTTATTGCCATTATCTGTCCATGCACTTTCATTTACATTGGGTTGGGATGGGAAGGTTGGGCAGACAGCTTGACTTTTTGGTTCATAGGTCCCCAGACCATGAGGGGC
Source organism: Leptonychotes weddellii (assembly GCF_054177405.1). Lineage (NCBI taxonomy): Eukaryota > Metazoa > Chordata > Mammalia > Carnivora > Phocidae > Leptonychotes > Leptonychotes weddellii. The sequence goes on from NW_028011693.1 coordinate 692, forward strand.
CACAAACAAATCTAATGGACAGGACTGTATATCACTTGGAGTTGGGACTCTGGAAATTGCTGTTCTAACCACGAGAACAAAACATTGACCAAGACCGGTGACCTGCAGACAAGACCACACCAGTATCCCTTACAGTTTGGTATGGGATTAAATTCTAGCCAATGAAATATGAGTGGAAGTGGTGTGTGCTAGACCGTAAGCTCCCCACGAGCAAGTCCCCATGCTCTCTCCACTTCCGCCAGCTTGATGCCTAGTACAGGAACCCTGGACACTACATATTGAAGATGGTGGGGCGCAGTAGAAGCCTGGGTATGTGAATCACTATAGAGTAAGCGATTGACTAGGGGAAGCACTGGGAGCTTTATATGAAACAGAAATAAACATCTATAGCTTATTCACTCACATAGGGCTTCTCAGTACAGCAACCTGCAAAAAGAGGGATGTACCTGGGCTGTAAACTCAGGCAGCCAGGCTCCACAATCTGGGCTATGCTACTCTCCATGAAAAAACACGAGGTATTATTATGAGCCACTTTCTTTTTTTCAATAAAAAATTGTAATGTCTAACCTGTAGTAGAGTCTCAAAATCTGGTAGGTGTCAGGGTTCATTATATAGTCCTTACTTTCCATCAGGGTTATTTCCCCCAGATCTCTCCTCCTTTTTTTTTTAAATCTTTGCCAGAAATTTAACAGGAGCTCACGGAGAATTTCACAAGTCAATGGCATACAAGATAATGTCTCTTAATAAGGCAATAAAGAAATAACATACTCCAAATCAATGATAATCACACGATTGCTCCAGGCAATAAAGGAATAAAGCCCAAATTTAGTCGCGGTGCAATTTAATATGAGTTGGTATCCAGGAGACAGCTTAGCCAACTGAACTGCGCCTTTTGATATCGCTTCAATGCGGCTGGGGATAAGAAGCTGAAAGACTCGGTTGTTCTTCTTCCTGGCATCCTTCTTTATATATATATTTTTTATTTATTTATTTGAGAGAGAGAGAATGAGAGATAGAGAGCACGAGAGGGAAGAGGGTCAGAGGGAGAAGCAGACTCCCTGCTGAGCAGGGAGCCCGATGCGGGACTTGATCCCGGGACTCGAGGATCATGACCTGAGCCGAAGGCAGTAGCTTAACCAGCTGAGCCACCAAGGCGCTCCTGGCATCCTTCTTGAGCCCCAGTGAGAGATGGAGCCGCTACGAGCAACACCCGCAAGACTTCCATTGTTGGAGAACCTTGTTCAGAGGAACAGGTTGGACGGATGCCCTTTGTGACATAAACATTTTGTGCAATCAGTATTCACTTATCACAATTTTAGTCAATACACAGATAAATCCATAAAATGCTGGGAGTTGGCACCTAAGATGCTCTCTCCAAATCTATCATTCTACATCAAAGGGATAGGACATGAAACAGGCATGCTGACCGCATCCCACGGGTGCTGAGTGAAAGCACCAGGCCTGGGCTCCAGGCCTGCCATGAAATTCACTGTTCTTCCTGTGCTGCGCGAAGGCCAGCAGCAGGGAGAGGGGCAGGCGTAAGGCCTTCAGTCACAGCAGTTCTGCCATCAAACATCCGTGTGGATTTTGGCAGGTGAACTTGGTAAGTGAACTGAGCCTTGCAAATACAGGTATTTACAATGAGGACAGTATTAAATCACATCATTTAGTAAAAATATTTGAATATGGGCCAAAATGATGTGCTCAGTACCAAAGACACAAATGAACAAGAATCTCCTGTCCTGGGCCTTCCTGGAGCTCCTGTTTTAGTGGGGGCCGAGACAAACACAGAATGGCCTCTGTGTTAAGAGAAGCACTGAATGCGACAATGGGACGGTAAATGACTAGCAGAAAGCAGGGACTCGGAAGCGCTCATTCTCTTTCCCTTTCACAGTCTAAATTGAGAGGTCTTATTTTTCTTAATATGTTCCAGAAGAGTCTTGAGAATAGCACCCGTTACCATTACAAGCACATGTGGGGTAGCAAGCAGCAGGACCTCACCAAACAGGGGCACCTTACTCCCCCTTCCAGGACTGTTATACAAAGAGTCCAGGGGAAGATTCTTGAGGTGAGCTCATACTTCCCAGTATGAGTGGATAAAATATCACCTGCCCAGAACTTTATGGAAAAAAAAAAGTAAACAGCTTTTTATCACAAGACGTGCTGTATATAGTTAAGGCAATATTCTTTTTTTTTTTTAAGATTTTATTCATTCATTTGAAACAGAGAGAGTGGGGAAGTGCAAAGGGAGAGGGAGAGGGAGAATCTCAAGCAGGCTCCCCACTGAGCTCGGAGTCTGACATGGTACTCAACCGCATGACCCTGAATCATGACCTGAGCTGAAACCAAGAGTCGGACGCCCAAACGACAGAACATCCCAGGCGCACCAAGGCAATGTTCTGTCTGGTTAGTGTTTGAAGATGTTCTAACTTTATAATTTAGTATATAAAATACTATGCTATTACATTATCAGATGTTACTACAGATACGAATAGGCTTCATATGCCTTCTGAGTTTTAAGAGTAAAATTTCAACTACCTATCATTTATTATCCCTTTCCCACAGAAAAGCAGTAAAAATGATAAAGCATTACAAGATTATTGTTTTGACACACATGCATAAGGCAGACCTCTTTTGATAGTTGACTTTCTTTTATTAACAATCAAAAAACTTCACACAATAGGAAAATAAATGTTTCTCTAATGAATAATTAAATGAAAACTATCCAGGACCTTCTAGGATTTTTAATGCATCCCAGGTTTGATGTGTACCTTAGAAGACAGGACATCAGCTTGCACAATCATTAGGTATGGCTGAAAATGAGAAACTGATTTATAAAAGATTTACCTAACGGCTTTCCCAAACAGTAGCTCCCCTGCTTAAATTGAAACAGGAAATAAAATTTGTATTTAGACCTAGTTTTAGATGACTCACAATACACATCAATCTTAATTTTATCGTCTTGATGTTACTTTTTTAAAGGTAGTCACCAGAAAACTCAAATCGCATTTTAAGATCATGAATTTGAGGTGTGCAATAAAACTTGTAATTTCTCAACATCAAAGTTTAATTATTACACAACAGTTCAAGCAGCAGATTCTACTTCAGACAGCATTTGTCTCATGCCCTGTTTTCTTGCGGCATTAATCACGTGATGGTGTTCGAAGCACATTTAAGACTAGAGCAGGCACTGCTGAGTGGTCACAAAAATCCCTCTTGGATGAACAATGAATGCTTGGCTCATTTCAGAAGAAATGGCTTTTACCTTTTCTATGTCTTTTCTATTATGAGAAACAGAGCTAAACAAAATCTTGAAGTCTCATTTTCTGCTGGATGATTAAAAGCTTTATCTGTAAATTATCTCAGTCTCTTAAAATCTATCTGATGGGAGGAAAAAACAAAACCTTAGGGAAAAACAGTGTGCTTTCTCTTGTTCCCACAACATAAAATCAGAGCAAAAATAGAGCGCCATAGAAATTTCAACATCGAATTTTTTTGAAATCTTAAAGCTTAATAAAAGTCAAAAAGTTTTGTATTAATCAGTCATCTCTGCATACCTGCTAGTTCAATACAAACCAGGATCTGGCAGACTACTTGTATTCAAAATGCCATCTTTCAAAAAGGTTCTACTTTTCTAAATGGTCCATTTAAAGAGTTCACTGCCTTGCGTATACATATATGTGTGTATGTATATGTATGTATGTGTGTATATATGCATATATGTAAGTGGTAAGCACATGACTCTCATTTGCACTCCATGAAAGTCACTTCACTGTGGTAGATGAAGGATGGCAATCCTAGTCTCCAAAGTGTCTTCAATCCACAAGCATACACAGTTATCACTACTCTCAGCAACGCTGCTGACAATTCAGAAAGCCTAAGTACTTTCTAATTGAATTCTAAAAGAAAAGTGCCTTAAATTTAATTTTTTTAAACTTCAGTCTTCAATATTGAAACTGCTAAGTTACTCCATTTTTCCATGCAAAAAAAAAAAAAATAGAATAAACTTGGGGAAAAAATAATATACTAACTTGGGAAAACATCCAGTTACTAAACAGGCTTAAGAAAAAAACCTATATAGAAAAAGTATTCCCAAAAAAGGTAAAATCTATGTGTGTTGCTCACCACAGGATTATTTGAATAAATAACAATTAGTAACCAATGAAATATTCAGTACAGAACTGTAAAATAAATTAGGAAGTGTCCAATTGATAAATTATACAGCCACCAAAAATAAGGAAAATGACATGACAATGTCAAGCCAAATTACAAAAGGCTCCCTGCTACATTTAAACAGTCCCACCTGCAACCACGAAACAGGAACACAATCTGACAGGCTGTGTCACTGGATTATGGGTATCGTTTTCCTTTATTTAAAGGACTATACAACATAAAGCTCTATAGTGACTATGCATTTTTTTAAAAGAAAAGAAGATCAAATATGATGGAATAACTCAAAAACAAGTCTTTGAAAAGCAATGTTCCTGGGCAGGGACACGCCGCTGCCCACATCCAGAAACCAACCACCTGCCACTCTGGGAAGAGAGCACCCGACCCAGGCTGCCGCTCTGCAGAGGTGTGCTCGTGAACAGGGTGGAAACGTGGGGCAAGCGCCTGGCCAGAACAGTCTGTGGCCTCATTCCCAACATTCATTTTATCAACAAGACCCAGATTTGTCCGCTTTGAGCAGGTACCTAACACATACTTCTATGTCTGATGACAAACTTTCACATAAGTCTTTTTATTTCTCCCAACAGAAAAATTCAAATGCACGACTATTTCCTTTTCATAATAGAGCAATTCTCAATTGGCAATCAAGTGATATTTTTTAAAAGACAAAATGGTGTTAACCCTGTGGAACATGTGACCAAAAATAATTAAAGGCCCATGGGTGATATCAAGTACTACTAGACAGAAGATTACTTACAAAAAGAGCAATTTTCAATAGAAAAACTGAACATTTCCCTTGGGAAACAAATTTAATCTTTTATCATTAAACAACTAGGCAAAGGACCAGGTTTTCTACCAGTGCAATAAGGGGCAAAAGGCTTCCCCAGAGGCCCTAAGAGGACAGGGATGAGATCTTTTCGATGGTTTTATGATGGCAATTATAACCTGCTGGCTGTTTCAGCTCTCGGAAAATGATGTTCAATCAAAAGACTAAATCATACAAAGCACTTACTATTTTCACTTGCCCAATAACAAAATTTGAAAACAAGAAATTCATAGCATTAAATCATGTTCATCAAATGCTTGAACAAGCTAGAAATGCTACAATAGAGCAGCTTACTGGTAGACTACGGTACTCTGCACTACTACAAAAATAGTCGTGAAAAGCTTATTTTGCTCAATGTAATGATCACGTTTTACTTTTTGCAAGCCATGTATCTCTCCGTTACATTCTCCCAGTTGATTACATTCCAAATAGCTTTTAGGTAATCCGGTCTGACATTTTTATACTGAAGGTAATAAGCATGCTCCCACACATCGATCCCCAGTAGTGGAATAAGACCTATTGGAGAGAAGGGGGGGGGGAAAAGCAGAAACTATGAATTTCAATCTAAAACGTGACTGCATCTTCTCCATTGAAACTTTATCCTTTGCATACAAAATTACCCTTCACAACATTCCCATCCATTTTTCAGTTTCTTTTACAAGTAGGAAATTCGGCTAAGAATAAACATCCCATAAAAATGTTTTTAAGCTTTGCTCTTTGGAAGAAAATGCGATAAAGAGTAAAAAATTTAAAATAGAGTTTGGAAAATTAAGTACGGTATTTTAAGAGCTGTTCTTGAAATACCAACAAAGCTATCCATGAGCCAATTCTCAGGCAATCAGTAAGGTACCATGTTTGTGGGGGTGGTTGAGGACCTTCCAAAGCAGTCCGGGGAGTTTTAGGAGAACCCGCTCTGCTCCTAAGGCTAATAATGTTAGTCTCAGAGAATACAGAACATTTATGAGACACTAACAGAAAGAATAAGTTAACAAGGAAAACTGAACAGGACCAAAGAAAAAGAGACACTGTCCTCAGAAATTAAATAGTGTAAAGAAGGAATTACTTACACAACACTCATTTTCAAAAACTCTCAAACTAAATGACAAGCTCTCCTTTAGGAAAACAAGTACCAACCAGTAGGTCTTGAGCAGCGGGGAGGTAGGTCACTAATCATGTATTATGAATAATTAAGGTAACAAAGTTTATAAATGATTTTTCCCCTCTCTAAACTGCCGTGACTTTTACGGATTTTCATTCCAATGGGCTTTCCTCAAGTGGAAGAGAAGCAGGTGTGGCCATGGTTCACCTGGAAATCACAGCCTTGTCTGTAAGGCACCTTCAAAGGTAGACCCGACTCTCTGAACATTCTCCAGCATTTCACTTTCCCAAAAGAGCCATTTAGAGCCTGGCTAAATCTGAATATATCCAGGGAAATGAGGCACGTAAGCAAGTCTGCGGGCATGTGTTGAGGCAGAAAACATGGCTGAGAACTACAGATAATTGACGTTAAGACGTCACCACAGGTCTGTTACATTGAGGATCAAAGTTCCCACTAACTGCTGGATGCCTTGTGACTATTTCCTAAAGACATTCTGATTCAATCTGGCTCAACATGGAAAAGGATTTGGTGTCCCCAGCCTGGAGCTTCTAAGCCAAATATTTTCCTATACCAAAACCAAAACCCCCCAAAAAGGCAGAAGTCTGGAAATCTGAGCTCTAGTGCCATTCTGACCACAGGTGCTCAAGCAGACGGGCTGAGGGTCCAAGGCCTGAGGTCAGACTTGGCTTCCAGGTCTTTTCCTCCTGTGTGGTGTTTATCTAATTTCAGTGCATGTAATTATGTAAGCTGATACGCATTCTCTGTCAAATGAAGCAGGGTTTATGTTCAAAACATGTTTTGTTAATGTATCTGTAAAATTACATGTGCTAATTTTGCAAAAACATCAAGGGCTTTTAAAGCATTTTTACTTATACAAGACTCAGGGTATTATCAGCTGTTAAGATCTACTCACATTAGGACATGCTCACGATAGGTTTAATCAGTTTAATCGCTGCTCTTGTTCCTTATTTCAAGGTAAATGCTTTACAGTGAACCATCTCCCACTAATGAATGTGAAACAATTTTCAAACCTAACCTGTTGTTCCTTGCAGGGGATCCTGGTTAAAACAAGCAGCAATCTGCAAGCGTCCCTGTTCCTTACTGAAACCAAGCCAACCCCAACCTGAGCCTTGGACGCCAACAGATACGGTGGTCAACTTCTCCTTAAATTTGTCGAAGGAACCAAAATCACGTTTGATGGCTTCCAGCAATTCCCCTATTTTAAAAAAAATCCAACAACATGCATAAGTGAACAGACTGTAACAATAAACAATTTTATTACATATATTAAAATATGCCTGTCATAAGGCACAAGATACAGCTAGACAACATCGGAAGACATAATATAACCCAGTGAGCCTAGACAGCACCACATTACTCCTGCCTTGACACTAGCATCATAAGGTCTCACAATTGTAATTCACGGGTTTGTTACTGAACCACGTTAGAGGGATTTCTTCCCTCACTGCGCTATTTCCATCAGAAAAGAAATGATATTTTCCGTTACCTTCCCTTCAACAGAAAATTTTACTTTGACTTCTACCCTACCTATTCTGTCTCAATTTGGGAATAAAATTTTATGGTTGTTATTTGGTTCTTCCCCAAGGCAGCCTAGATCTTTCCTATCACAATTATGTAATTTTAAAAAGTGATTTTTGTCTTTTATTACTGAACAAAGGGTACACTGTAAGAGCTATAGTCCTTTTATTCTGTAGCAATGTAACATATAATTCTAGATTGAGCACATCAACCAAATCAAGTAGGCCAAAATATCACTTCTCTGATTATTATAATAGATAGTAATTATCTATTATAAGCACAAATAATAAAGTGGTACAGATAACCCAAAGTGTCAGAGAACCAAGACCTGTTGGCTGAAAATGGGCACATCTGACATTCTACTAAATCCCAAAACCTCAGAAGTATTAAGTCACTGTCTGCAGACCTAACTCATAAAAAGAAATGCCCAGCTTCTCAAATTTACTCTCCCATTCATCTTTACTCCCAAATGAAATTGCTTATTAAAGTGCCTAAGATGCCTTCTACAAAACAATTAAAAACAAATAAACCCACAGAAACTTAAGGTACATGCCAGAAGCCCAGAGAAAGGGAGAGCTCTACTTATGCCCCATACCTTCCCTGGGATGAGGAGGGTAATTAAAGTCCTCTGGGCCTCCACGAGAGACACAGGAAGTCAAGTAAACCAGCCAGAGTGAACAAGACCATTAGCTCTGTAGTCCCCTCATTTACCCTCCAGGTGTCCTGGAAAACCTAATTTTCTGGGACAACTAACTTTTTATCAGTCAGGAAGAGCAGGAAAATAATAGCAAAAGGCACTATTCTGGGCATTTTATGTTTGATAACTTATTTAATTTTCAAAACAGCTCTATTACTGTCCCTGTATCATACAGATGAAGAAAGTAGATACAGAATGATTAAGTATCTTACCCATCCCCAGGCTGCTCAACTTTTCTAAAAACCATTTACCAGTCTTGTTCTAATGTACAGTACATTTCAACCAGAAGTTGACACCGTATCTGACACTGTATGTGTATAAAACCTGATGACGTAACTCCCTGAATGTACTCTCCATTCCTACACATGTCCCTTTCAAATTTACAACTTTGTTGTACTCCTTGCTATGAAAAATATGCCACTATGATATCTCAGAATTAACATAAGAAAAGCAACCGTCATTCCTATTGGGCACAAAATGTAGCTAAGACTATACCAGTATCTACCAACCTTTGGGTTCTCCACCACCCTTAGGGCTCAGGTTTGTCCAGAAGATGGAATGATTGATATGGCCTCCGCCATTGAATTTGAGCCCAGGCTGAAGAGCTACCTGAGTTGTAATGTCACCTGTAAAGAGGCAAACATACTTTTTAAAATTCTTACTTTTCAAACACTCTATACACCATTTTCTTTGTAAAACGTCAGATAATTAGACTAGCTTATCTATAACATCCCTATCGGTCCTAAAATTCCACAATTTCGAACAACAACAACAACAAAAAAAGATTATCTTAAAAAATTATTTGTCCCAGTGGATTTTCAATTCAATTAATAACATTCTGAACAACTCAATGAGTGTCCCAGCAGGGGGTGCAAAGCATGCAGAAAATTCTTTCCTGAGCTTCAAAGAACTCAAAGTTTTCTTGGATATTAAAGATTTCAGCAGGGGCACCTGCATGGCTCAGTCAGTTAAGCATCTGCCTTCAGCTCAGGTCATGATCTCAGGGTCCTGGGATTGAGCCCCGCACTGGGCTCCCTGCTCAGCGGGCAGCCTGCTTCTCCCCTCTCCCTCTGCCTGCCACTCCCCCTGCTTGTGCCCTCCCTCTATCTCTGTCAAATAAGTAAAGAAAAGAAAAGAAAAGAAAAAAGAAGATTTCAGCAACAATGAGAACAAAGATAGAAAACAGTGAAATGCGGATATGTGTGGTTCCATAAACTGTACTAAACGGTAAATTTTCAGGGGCGCCTGGTTGGCTCAGTCAGTAGAGCATACAACTCTCGGTCTCAAGGTGATGAGTTCAAGCCCCACAGTGGGGGTAGAGATTACTAAAAATAAATGTAAGTTTTTTTAAAAAATGGGAGATTTTCAGCTCTCATTTTCTAGATAGACAACTATTCCATTGGGAAATTGTTCAATGTTACATCAACAAAATATTCAGCATATTCAAGACTCAACTTCAGATTTCCAAACCCAAACTTACCCTCCAACGGCCTTCCCCAGCCCAGCTGCTTTCTCAGAACATTTTTGAGGACTTGGTCATTTCTTACTCCTTTCCCCTCACACCACGTTCAACCCACCAACATACCCACTGGCAAAGCCAGCTCTACCGTTAAAAAGATCCAGAATCCAGTCCCTTCTTCCTGCTTCTGGTGCAGACGAGCAGCATCACCTACCTGCATCTGTGCTACCATATCCCATACTGGTCTCCTGCTTCCACACGTGCCCTCTACAGTCTGTTCTCAACACTGGCCGGAGGGCTCCTCTGCACCCCACACTGATCGTGGCACTCCTCTAGTCAAAGCCCTCCAAAGGCTGCTCCTCTCACTCAGAGTGAACCCCAAGTCCCTACAACCGCCTTCAAAGATGCAGGTCATCTGACCCTGTGCATTTCCTCGCTGGCCCAGCTCCAGCCACACTGGCCTCCTTGCACTTCCAAGAGAAGCTCAGCCTGCTCCCAGTTTAGGGTTTCCTAACCCTAACTGTTCCTAACCTTAGCTGTTGCCTGGACTGGAATGGAATACTCTTGCTGAAGATAGCCTCGTGGCTCACTCCCACATTTCTCCTTCGTGTCTCCACGGACATGGCAACCTCATCAGTGAAGCCTTCTCAAACCACAATATAAAATGGGCAATTTTCACCACTTCCCCAACTTGTTTTTCCTGATAGGACTTACAGCCCTGGCATACTACTACATATTTACTTGTCCATCTGTCTCCCAACTAGAACAAAAGCTCCGATAATAACAAGGACTTCTGTGCACTGCTGTGTCCCAGGGGCCCATATATTGCCTCCTACATACCAGGCACTCAATAAATGTTTGACTGACTAGATAACTGAATACATTAAATGTAGTTTTTATGAAAAAAACAAAAACAAAAACTAATTCTCTGATATCTATACTTAAAAAAAAAAATCACATTGGAAGACTTTTTTTTTTACCTTGCTAAATAAGTAGGCAAAATATTCTTTTCCATGCCTTTAAGAAGCTAAGATTAACTATTAGGGAAAATGGCAATTCCCCTGTTCAATTAAATCCCAAGTGTTTATTATTCACAAGATACTAAGAGACAAAGTGGAAGACACAAAGAACCACTGAGAGCTCTGTGCTTAGGGAGTTTACATAATAGAAGAAGTTCTCTAATCTGTTCTTAGGGCATACCTCAGAGAGGAGGAAAGGGCCAAGTGATC
>NW_028011694.1:0-824 GCF_054177405.1 Leptonychotes weddellii
CGTCTGGGTTGGTTCGACTGCCACTGCCCGGCGTGAACGTGGGGCCTTGCGTTTCTGAACACGAAGGCAGTGATCGTGTTCGGTGGGTGCCGACCGGGTTCATGGTATCACAAGGAAGGGAAAGCTGTGTTGGACGATGGGAGACCCAGGGATTGAGAGTATAGGGCGTCTTTACACTGTTGGCCCCAAATAGAGTGAGCAAGTTCCCTTCGATTCCTTATAGACAAGAAGAGTCACCTGCCTTTCTCATGTGGATTATAGCATTATAGTTCTCTTGGTTGAACTACTCAACAAAAGTCCCACTAGTAAGGGGGACTGGTTGGCTCAGTCCGTAGAGCATGTGACTCTTGATCTTGGGGTCCTGAGTTCAGCCCCATGTTAGGTGTAGAGTTTCCTTTAAAAAAAAAAGGGAGAGAGAGAGATTTTACTTAATACCTTAGAAAAAGGGTGGTGGAACTGAGTGGCTCAGTTGGTTAAGTGTCTGACTCTTGATCTCACCTCAGGTTTGATCTCAAGGTCGTGAGTTCAAACCCTGCTTTGGGCATGCAGCCTACCAAAAAAATAGTTTACTTTAAAAAAGAATTACTTCTCTTTTTTCACTATATATTCATTTTCTTATGTTTTCGATTTTCCCTGCTATTATACATGCTTACTGACATAATTTTTATGAGTCTATGATAGTCCATTTAGAGGTTTGCACTATGTGAACTATTCCTCACATCCTATGTGAGAACTTGGTGGACCCAGGTCCTCTGGGGTCCTTGGTCTGTGTTCTCATCTCATTATGTCTTTTTCTCTTGTCTCTACTAAGGAAATCATAGGAA
>NW_028011695.1:0-824 GCF_054177405.1 Leptonychotes weddellii
TTACCCCAAAGACACAGATGTGGTGAAAAGAAGGGCCATATGCACCCCAATGTTCATGGCAGCAATGTCTGCAGTAGCCAAACTGTGGAAAGAGCCGAAATGCCCTTCAACAGATGAATGGATAAAGAAGATGTGGTCCATATATACAATGGAATATTACTCAGCCATCAGAAAGGATGAATACCCAACTTTTCCATCAACATGGATGGGACTGGAGGAGATTATGCTAAGTGAAATAAGTCAAGCAGAGAAAGTCAATTATCATACGGTTTCACTTATTTGTAGAACATAAGGAATAGCATGGAGGACATTAGGAGAAGGAAGGGAAAAATGAAGGGGGGAAATCGGAGGGAGAGATGAACCATGAGAGACTATGGACTCTGAGAAACAAACTGAGGGTTTTAGAGGGGAAAGGGTGGGGGATGGGTTAGTCCGGTGATGGGCATTAAGGAGGGCATGTACGGCATGGAGCACCGGGTGTTATATGAAAATAATGGATGGTGGATCACTACATCAAAAACTAATGATGTATTGTATGCTGACTAACATAACATAATCAAATTAAATTAAATTAAAAAAAAGAATCTGGTGGTACCTCATTGTTTTAATTTGTATCCCAATGACATATTATGCCATTTGTGTACCTTCTTTGGTAAGGGATTTTCACATCTGCTCAGTGGGAGACACGATCGAGCCCCTGGATATTCAGGAGCTGAGCAAAGCTCTAATTTAAGGAAAAAAAGAGAAAATATGTATCGCTAAGATTTCAGAGGTCAGGGAATTCTCAATAAAGCCCATCATGGTACCAGGGGACATGTAGAGGG
>NW_028011696.1:0-824 GCF_054177405.1 Leptonychotes weddellii
GGTGTGAGGTGATATCACATTGTGGTTTTGATTTGCATTTCCCTCCTGAGTGATAATGAACATCTTTTCATGTATCCGTTCACCATCTACATGTCTTTGCAGAAATGTCTGTTCATGGCTACTGCCCATTTTTTCATTGGATTATTTGGGGGTTTTATGTGTTGAGTAGTATAAGTTCTTTATATATTTTAGATATTAAGCCTTTATTGGATATGTCATTTGCAAATATCTTCTCCCACTCAGTAGGTTGTCTATTACAATTGTTGGTTGTTTCCTTTGCTGTGCAGAAGCTTTTTATTTCGATATAGTCCCAATAGTTTTTGCTTTAGTATTCCTTGCCTCAGGAGACATATCTAGAAAAATGTTGCTACGGCTGACATCAGAGAAATTACTGCCTGTGCTCTCTTCTAGGATTTATATGGTTTAGGGTCTCATGTTTAGGTCCTCAATTCATTTTGAATTTATTTTTGTGTATGGTGTAAGAAAGTGGTCCATTTCTTTCCTCTACATGTAGCTGTCCAGTTTTCCCAGTACTATTTGTTGAAGAGACTGTCTTTTTCCCATTCTTGCTTCCTTTGTTGAAGATTAATTGACCATATAATTGTGGATTTATTTCTGGGCTTTCTGTTCTGTTCCGTTGATCTGTGTGTGTGTGTGTGTGTGTTCGTGCCAGTACCATACTGTTTTCGTTACTACAGCTTTGTAATATAACTTGAAGCCTGTGTTATGATTCCCCCAGGGTTGTTTTGTTTTGTTTTTTTGTTTTTGTTTTTGAGATTGCTTTGGCTATTTGGGGTCTTTTGGTTTCATACAAATTTTAGGAT
>NW_028011697.1:0-824 GCF_054177405.1 Leptonychotes weddellii
AAAAAAAAAAAAAAAGAAAATCAGTCTGCATTGAGAGAGATAAAAATGAAAGCCATGCACAGGGAGAATCAAAGGTAAGTGATGGAAGACAAAAATGCAACTGACAATAGCAAGGATTCTGAGTTGCAAGTATCTAAATAAGAAAGTTACATCAGCCTGTTAGAAATGCATAAATGGGGCGCCTGGGTGGCTCAGTCCCTGCTCAACAGGGAGCCTGTTTTTTCCTCTCCCTCTGCCCTTCCTCCCTGCTCGTGCTCACTCTCTCGTGCTCGCTCTCTGTCCCTCTCTCTCAAATAAATAAAATCTTAAAAAAATAAGAAATGCATAAATGGAATTAAGAAGATCAAAAAACTCTTGAAACTACTTAGTGTTGAAAATATTAAGAATCTAAGGGTCACCAAGGAGATTAAAAAGTTTAGAGAAAGGTATAGGGCATACAACGGAATCTTAGGCTATGTTCTTATTTTGGGGGAGGCAGAAAGAACAAATCAAAAAGAGTATGATGAAGTTATACCAGACACAATGATTCCTAATTCATGTAGAATTGCCCTTGAACGTTTATTTTTAAGATTTATTTATTTGAATGCAATATATGTTAAGAAAAAAAAAAAAGAAGAAGAAGGTAGCGGGAGGGGAAGAATGAAGCGGGGGAAATTGGAGGGGTAGACGAACCATGAGAGACGATGGACTCTGAAAAACAAACAGGGTTCTGGAGGGGAGGGGGGTGGGAGGATGGGTTAGCCTGGTGGTGGGTATTGAGGAGGGCACATTCTGCATGGAGCACTGGGTGTTATGCACAAACAATGAATCATGGAACACTTCAT
>NW_028011698.1:0-824 GCF_054177405.1 Leptonychotes weddellii
GGGGGTGACAAAGTAAGCAATGGGTTGCAGGATAGGAAAGATTCGTAATGGATGAGGCAACAACTTGTTTGTGTTGAGTTTCTGCGTGTATCTTAAATGACAGAAAAAGGTAATTAAAGAACCAGAGCTAGCTGGCGTTGAAAATAAATTCATACACATGTCACATGATTTGAATAGAGCTGCACTACTGAAACTAATTCACGGTTCCTTCCGAAAGAAATCACAGTATAGTAAGTGTGTATTGGGGGCGAGGCTCCTTCTTTGTTTGGAGCCACATTTTTCTAGTAGACAAAGCTAGTCTGCTTCAGGAAATGTTTGCCATAGTGAGATAGAGACTTTATTGCATCTCTTTTCAGAGGCAAGTTGCCAAGGGAAGGTGCTACCCTTTGAATTAAGTCATGTTATTACCTACGTGACATATTACTGGGGTGTTTATAATTTGAAACGATACTTTCTCTGGCATTAGCTTAGTTTGTAAAACTTAGAGGCCCCAGCTGAGGTGGATTTATCTTGAACTTACGCTTCAGGGCTCCTTGCTTACACAGGCCCCTTCCAAGGTCTTGGGAGAGGGTCCTAGCAATTTTTTGTATTCATAATTTTGCATGTTTTTATTAGACAGGATTTCCCAAAGTAGATGAGGTTCAGGCCCCACAAGATCCTTGATTTACCCCTGGGTTTCAGATAATTATAACTCAGTAAGTTTCTTGAATGAAGCCTCTAAGTTATTGATAAACACAGAGTGAACTAGTTAGCAGTGTGGTAAAGTCTATTTAGAGTGGGCATGGCACTCGGTGAATGTTTTTCAGTGAATCCATTAATCTTTA
>NW_028011699.1:0-824 GCF_054177405.1 Leptonychotes weddellii
TGGTTGCCTGAAGACAAATCCTGTTTCACATTTCCTGACCAGCCACTACAAATCCTCTGGCTGTGGTAACTTATTCACTAGAACCCTTCATGGGCCTTTTTCCCTTTTTTTTTGAAACACAAACCGCATTATCCAGAAGAAATGAATTCATGGCATACAACCATAGTGAACAAGATTTATTTACTGAAGCACTTACCAATTCACATTAAGACCCCATTCCTGTCTGAATCTCAATTTCTTTTCTTTTTTTTTTTTTTAAGATTTATTTATTTGAGAGAGACAGAGTGAGAGGGGAGGGACAAAGGGAGAGGGGGAGAGAGACTCCCCAAGCAGACTCCACGCTGGGCAGAGCCGGACGTGGGGCTCAATCCCAGGACCCCGAGATCATGAACTGAACCAAAAACAAGAGCCGGTGGCTCAACGGATTGAGCCACCCAGGTGCCCCTGAATCTCAGTTTCTAATGAGGAAAACATGGGAGCAACTGAGGAGTTAGAGACATAACTGGCTGACGCAAGAAGTAATTTCATAAACGCAGTTGGTATCTGCATTAAAACATTATAAAGATGTTAATTTTCCTTTCACAAAGGATATACTAACTTACATTCTCGCAAGCTATTTTTTTTTTAATTTTTTTTTTATTCTTATGTTAATCCCCATACATTACATCATTAGTTCTAGATGAAGTGTTCCATGATTCATTGTTTGTGCATAACACCCAGTGCTCCATGCAGAACGTGCCCTCCTCAATACCCACCACCAGGCCAACCCATCCTCCCACCCCCCTCCCCTCTAGAACCCTCAGTTTGTTTTTCAGAGTCCATCG
>NW_028011700.1:0-824 GCF_054177405.1 Leptonychotes weddellii
TCACCTGGAGCGGCAGGCGTCCCCGCCTTCCCCGCCAGACTCTAGCACAACACTGGCGATTTGCAACAGGGTACAGAACCTGGCTGTAGGAAGAAAACATCAGATGCACGAACACACGGACCAAATCACATGGCCTGCCGAAGGGTCCTCGCGGGCAGGCTCTCCACGGGGCCAGAAGGACCCGGGGGAGATCTGCCGTTCCAGAGGCAGCCGGGGAGGGCCCAGCACAGGGCACACAGGGGCGCCTGCCCTCCTTCCTTGGCTCGGTGGACAGTTCGTGAGCACCTGCCCGTCCATGGAGCTTGGCCAACTCCCCTGGACCAAACAGGCGTGGGTCTCTGGACTTCGGGAGCTTAAATTCTAGTGATGTAACACACACAGTACGAGGCAGTAAAAGTGAGCACCGAGTAGGGGGTGTGGGAAGGGGAGAAATGGCCCGGGGAAAAAAGGCAGAGCTGGTGGGGGCCCACTGAGAAGACCAGGTCCGAGCAGCCTGGAAGGGGCCACTGAAGGGTATGGGGCAAGTGTCCCAAGTGAAGGAGCAGGTGCAAAGGCCCCGTGGGTGGCTTCAGGGGCAGCGAGGAGCCCGGCATGGCGGGAGGGGGTCGGGGAGACGGGCGCGGGTAAGGCTGTGTCTAGAGCTCTGGCCTCCCCCTGGGAGACACAGGGTGGGGGTCCGCATGTGCGTGTTGCCCACCTCCTCCCCGGGGCTCCAGGCACCGTGCTGTGTGGATGCTGGACCCTCCGGCCAGCTTTCCGGGTGGGCTGTGAGCTCCTGGCCGTCCAGGACCCGGGGGGCCGGGCACAGAAGGATGCTGAGGAGA
>NW_028011701.1:0-824 GCF_054177405.1 Leptonychotes weddellii
CCCCTTCATTTTACCCTGCCTTTACTCCACCCTTTTTAAAAATATCTTTTTCTATGTCACCTTCCTCAAGACACTTTGAACAACCTACTCTCCTTCACTCTAGATGCTTTCTCTCTTCCCTCAACCCTCCTTGCATCTGATTTTTTCTCTATTGTGCCACTTACCTCATTTTTCTGGGTTTATATTTCAGTTATTTATTTTTTTTTTTGACCAACTTGTTCTTTCTTAAGTTGTGTATGCTCTGAAACACCTAACACAATAAGTGTTCAATAAGTAAATTTAACTGATCATCCTCCACCTCTGATACATAACCTAGTACTAGAACTATAAAACTAATGCAGGCTAGAGAAAGTGTATGTCAGTTCAGGTGCACTGCATCTTAGCCACATTAGGCCTCATTTGATCTGAGGAGTAACTACAAAACCTGGTATGATTCAATTCCACAATCAAATTGCATCTTTCAATTGGAAGAGAATTGTTTTCATAAGAGGCTAGCAGGAATAATCATCTGTTCTTGAACAGTCATAGTAAAGCAACAATTGCAGTAAAAACAAGATTTCTGCAGATTTTTTAAGTACTGTATTTGTGACCCTGTGGATTAATTACTCAGCTGAGAATTTTTATAATAATTCTGTGTATTATCCCTCTTGCTTATGGACCTTGGTCCATAATTTCCTCAACTTGCCTTATTTATTTATATTTTAAATTTCACACATTTTGGGAAAAAAGTGCCTAGTGAGATCTTTTTTTTACTGACTTCAGTGACTAAACATCTCATCTTTAAGAGCAGGGTTTGTTCCCACTGATTTTTAAAGTCAGCTTTT